>NC_134081.1:87162427-87194927 GCF_000715075.1 Nicotiana tabacum | reverse complement strand
CCAGTGTTGGGCAGAGCCCATTGTCAAAGGATCGTTTCGCTGGAATGCTTGCTTGAATATAGCTACTCCCATTAAAAGGAATTTTTCACTCTATACGGTATGGCTACAAACCGAATGAAGAAGTCGGAAGCAGTTCATCGCCTGTGGGAGCTTGCTGATAGTGAGGAAGCCATAATCTATCTATCGGATTGCCTATTTGTCTATCTGTCTGGTGAAGAGAGAATGGAAGAGACTCTCAATAGGGCAAGCACAAAATACCTCGTTCGAGTCCCCGGACGAAGGTGAGACCAACCTTATTATGATTAGCGAAGTCCTTTCCAACTCCGTCGAATGGTTTCACTCCTCTTTTCCCCTTCTGTCAGTTCCTTGTCAGTCAGTCGACTCCCCTCCCTCAAAAGATTGTCGAACTTCACGGTTATTCATCCATATATGGGTAATCTCCGGCGGTCAGAGAAGAAAGGATCTCCATGAAAGCAGGAGGTCTTAAACATTAGTCTGTCTTCAAATGCGGGAAGGGTAGACATTCAGTTCGATGAGGGCAGGTTCCTACACATTAATTTTAATTGATTGATTGGGAAAGCTGGTTCCGTAGCATTAGAAGCTTAAGTATCCGGAAAGAAGGAGGAATGAGGATGTGGAAAAGAAGAGACGGTCTTAGACCTTATCTTAGCTGTTTAAATAAAGCAGGGGCTAGGTCTCTGTCCCCGGATTCACTGATTCAAGGGTTTTAGATGGGATGGACAGAAGAGTTTGAACGGGCGAGTGACTTTAGGGTTCCACAGGTTCCAAAGGCTAAAAGCCGGAGTAGTTGATCCAGTAGTTCTAAATATAGATAGAAGAATCCCGAATGAACAAGCATCCACAAATGTCGATTCATTCAAGCAAGAGAGTGCAACAATCCTTTCCTTTGACACTGGTCCCGTAAACGAGTGAAAAATACCTTGTACAGTTTCCCCTTTCCCTTTCAGCCAGTCCAAGAGTTCAGTTCACTCGAAAGCGGGTAGCCATTAAGGAAAGCGGCTGTTGGATATTTGGTTTTAACCGGTTGCCCCACCCCTTATAGTAAGTACTGGTGAGAGGGAAAGAGCGCTCCTGCCCTTTACCCAAACAGTACAAGAATGGCAATCCACCTATTGGTGTGCTGCTGCCCTCAACCGACCTGATCGTCCCAATCCGGTTGTCCTCACTAAGAAGAGATCCACAATCTCTTATCTAATGAATATGAAATTGCTATATAATATTCCTTTGCCTAGCTGCCCATTGCTAGAACTTCCAGCGCTAAGGTGGTTGGTGTGGTAAGGCAAGCAACTCCTCTTTCCGAAGAAGAGTGCCTGCCCGAGCTATCTTAAAGTAAAGCTCTCTAGGTTAGCTATAGGTAAAGTTCTCCCAGAGCCGGAGACACAGGCCGCTACTCCTTCAGAAACCGGGAATCCGCAAGGAAGGATAGGACACAGAATAAAGACCTAAAGTTGTTCGTCGGATGAAACCGAGAACCGAAAGATGTCTATCAAAGAGCGAGAGGGACTGACTAGACGGCTGTCAACCAGCTCTGAAGGTTGCAAAGCCTTTAGAGTGCCCCTGAACGGAAGGAAGGAAATATATTTAGAAATCTTTCCTAGCTACCGGGGAAGGGTAGAGGAGAACATAAGTAACCATCAAACTATAGAACCTCACCTCAAACAAAGGCCCTCGGAAGAGCCTGAAGTAGAGAAACCTACAAATAAATAAAAGAATACCTGTCAAAAGCTTCACCTCGGTAAACCTTTGGAATAAAGATCGTCGAGCCGCCGACAACTCCCAGGGTTCACTAAAACAGGGGATACTCCGCGAAAGACTATTGAGTGACCTGTCGAGCTGATCCGACACCAAGTGGGCCGCACCTCTGAGGACTCAATATGAAACAGAAAGGTGTTCCTTTAAGCCCTAAAGTCGTCCGCTTTCTCACCGGTCGCAGAAAGTCTTTTAAGAAAAAGGCTTCCCTAAATTTTCGTGGCATCCGGATCGGGATACCCCGGCACGACGAAGACTGGCCCCTTTGTTTCGGGGTACCGCCGTTGTCACGGAGCATGGGAAGGACGCGCGGCGATTACCCCGAAAACCTTCGCTTGCTTGGAGGCATCTGGAGGCTCACGCAGCACAACCGGCGAGCAGAGCCAAGCCCAACCATTACAGTCAGGAGACGCGTGGGCGTGACGTCCTGGAAGCGGACGTGTAAAGCATATCGCTTTTCGCATATCACTTATCCCGGTCACCCCTTCCATCCAGAGAAGGTAAGTTCAAAGCCTAATTATTTCCTTTTCTACTTATTCACATCCTCACTCGAATAAGACAAAAGCCTTCGAACTTACAGCCACTACCCCAAACATCTTTCTATGACACCCTGCCCGACATCGTCACGAGTAAGCCCCCTTTCTTTTTTTTATGTTTTTCAATCGCCTTTGTTTATTGTGAATCCGTTCGACATATATGCCTTCACTCGGGCCTCAAAAAAGCAGAGAAATGTTGAAGTGACGTCCAAGCCCGTGGTCGCAATGCCGCCTCCACGCAAGCCCTCGGTCACCGAGCCGACCTCGTCCGCTCGGAAGGACACAACCTTGGCCAGCCTTCCGAGTTCTACCCCCGCTACCACAAATATCACAGCCCATACACCGCTCGAGGGTACCTCCGCTCCCCAACTGAGCAAAATGGAGCAAATTCGGTTGAGGCCCGGGAGATGAGGGAAAGGAGAGAGAAGAAAAGGGAAGGTTCTGCTGAGACTCAAGTCCCCCTGCCGGAGCTCCCCGAACCTGAAGTGGAAGTCGAGGGGCTGCTCAGTGAGAAGAAGCGTCAAATGATTTGGACAGTTGTCGCGCTGGCGGAGCAGGGAGCCTACAGGGAAGGTTGGGGCAATGAGGAGCTAGACGAGTATCTGCAGAACCTCTACCCCATCGACTACATCTATCGCTGAACCAACTGAACATCCACTTGAAACGGCATAATCATCAGAACCGACTGCAGCTTCATTGACTGAATGAACTGGTGCCTATACCTTTCTAGGCTCCTGGTGCTGGCTGTAGCCGTGGGAGGTGGGGGCTCTACCAAAAAGCATGCAACGACACAATCAACAGGTGAGCCCTTACCCGCACTCCGAGCAGGTGGGTATCGACAGACACAACGACTTAATCAACCGGATCCACCGAAGCTATTTCCTCTAGACAGAATGAGGCTCCCGTTGAGAGATCTATTAGTGATTGGGCCACCCCTCCTGGCAAAGAAAGAAAGGCAGGTTCAGGCGATTGATCAAAAAAAGATTTCCTTCCCTTTCTTTATGACAGAGCAATTGAATGAAGCGGTGCGGGGCCTATAAGATTATGAATAAGCTATTTATTCTCCGTCCTTTTGAATAAAAAAACCTTCGGAATGATGGTAGTAGAGTAGTCGATCTGATCTCGCGCGCGGGCGGATAGAAATGCCTATAGATGAGGTAGGCGAGGGTAGCTTGCCGGCAAAAGGCGTGTATGGTAGTCTTTTGTTTGATGATAACGGGAAGGGCAATTGACTGCAACCTTTTTCGGCCTATTGGCTATTGGGTGGGGGCAACTGGAGGAAGACAGCACGGGGCAAAGCAAAGGGCAGAGCTTCAAGTGACTTGTTAGGGCTGTCGAAGAGCAAAGAAAAAAGTCACTCGAAGCTCCTCTCCTTAGAGTCAAGTGGCTTTCAGCTCCTCTGGCGCGCCCTAGCCGAGCGGTCCTCGCCTGCACAAGCAAGCAGATTAGCTCCCTCATTCTCTTATTGTGCCGGCAGGCCTGGGCGAACGAGGTAGGGTTAGATTAGATGGAGGAGGACTGCGAACGTCCGTCCCATGAAGCGCCAGGGAACCATGCATTCCTCCCGGGCTGGGCTCTCGCGTGTCCGGGATCCGATCAGATCTACCAGCGACCGGTTTACGGAACAAGGAGTTAAGCAAGGGCCAGGAGATTGATAAAAGAACCTGGCCGAAGTCAGTCTTGTGTTCAATTCCGCGGTTGGAAGGATTTCTTTCTGCCATCTGTCTTTCCCTTCTCTCTCTTCTCTTAGCAAAGGTAGGTTCAAGTCAAACTTTTTTTGGCTTGCGGGCTCGGGGACTGCAGTCAGCTGCTTCCCTTGTAGTCGTCAGCTCGTTCTTGACAGATCCGATCGGGTGTTCATAATCTGGAGTAAAAGGATTCGAACCTTTGCATGCCGGTACCAAAAACCGATGCCTTACCACTTGGCTATACTCCATAGGCCTGTTTTGGACGGTAGGAACGGGGAGAGGGGGAAGGGAGAAGCAGGGCTCGAAGAACGAGCCGTGCAAGGACGCGGGGATATAGCAAGTAAGCAGCAAGGTTCTCCCCTTAGGACCGACTACAACAAGCTCGCGACTCTAATAGAAAGAAAGGGTAAGCTCTCTGCTCTATTTGCTTGCAATGCTATGCCTATCAAAGTTGGCGAAGGCTTCTGTAACCTTAGACTCGTTACGCTCTTCGACGGAACTCGTTGGCTCCGCGTCCACCGAAAGTCGGTAACCTTCGTCACCGTCAGCATTTGGTACTCTCTCGATAGCTTCAATAGTTCACTGAAAGCCTTTGGTGTAATAAACCGCAAGCCCTTCAGAAAGAAAGACATAATATAATAATGAATTAATTAATAAAAAAAAAAAAAAAGGGTTGGTTAAGAACTATTGACTGTAAACCATAGCAGTTACAGTCACTCAATGGAGATGTTCGCCTTTGTTTGGAATGAAGATGGATGAACAGGCACTTGAGCCTGGAACTGATGAAATTCGGGGAAAACATGGAAGCGGTCACTATACTGGGGGGGCAAGACATGACCGCGACTTAAGAAAAAAGTACCCTTGAAAAGACTAAAGGAACGGGGGAATGACTACCTGTAATAAAGCACAGGCTAATACGAGCCGACCAGAAGAAGCAAGGCTTAGATTACCAGATCCTGGACACAATCTTCCTAGAGATGGAGAGCCCCTTGCCTCGCCTTTTTGCACCTATCCTTCTTGCTTGCTTACCTATAGCTCTCTTGTCTTAGTGACTCTTCCTCTTTTCTAGGTTTTTTTTCTGAGTGTTAAAACGATAGATTTTGCTTTTGCCAATGAATTGGATCCGCCCCGATTCGATCAATAATGGGATTCTTGGCTAGAGAAAGGTTCTGTGACATGGACGCCCAGCCCAACTCGGTCGGTCGGTTGGCCCACCTAACAGATGATGAGATTCTCGATCGATTTGATCGAATTTCAAAAAGTCTTTCTCACTATTCAGAACAGTGGAGCTTTCGATCAAGATCTTCTCGCCTCACCCGTTTGGGCTCTCGCTCGAATCGGAACCTTTATGCGTTGGTAGGCTTTCGACTCAATCTAATAGCCTACCTATCGGGCGCCAATAAAAGAGAAAGTTTTCGCATGGGCTCATCATCTGATGCAGAACCGATGCGAGAGGGAGAAGCGGGGATTGATAGCTTTCAAGAACCAGTGGAAAGGAAAGACTTCTTCCCTGCATTCCTTCCTTTCCAAAAAAAGAAAATTAGTTTGGGCTGGCATAGGCATAAAAGATTTGATTGAATGAATGCCACCTTGGTAGTTTTCAAACAAATCCAATGTTGGGCCAAGCCTTGCCAGCCGGTAATAGCCGAAGGCAAAAAAGGGGGAGATAGGGAAGAGGAGATTAAGGATAGTCACTCCACTCCATAGATAGTGCACACAGATTCTTCTTTCATTTTCCATTCCTTTCGGGTCGGAAACGCGGGCTGCTAGTGGGGCTGTGCCCATTCTCCCTCTTCTTCCGCTTTACAACCGGAATAAGGAACCTTAGAATTCACCCTACCTGTCGATGAAAAAATGGGATTTGAGAGGAGCTGAAAGCCACTTGACTCTAAGGAGAGGACCACCAGCTAGCGGATCAGAAAGATTTGTATGGAATGTCCTACTCCTGCCTGAGCTTTCCGATCAACCAATCCCCTATTTCAGGGACATCTGTGTTAGGTAGGCCCAGGGATCACTGATTAGTCGAATGAGCCCATCTCTCTGGCCTATCATTTGTTGGTCGATCCGGCTGGCGGCTCCTGCATCTCCTGCCTCTCTATGGGGGCCCCTTTTTTTAGACTAGTTTGCTGCTAGGAGTCCCTAGAGTCGAATTAATAATCAATAGAAGTCCCAATAGAAGTTTACTGACCTGGCTCTTCAATCGACGATCTACTGCTCCCTCTTAATAGCAGATGCCCATGCTTTGATTCGAAAGCCCTAGCCAGTGATGAATCCCCAGGTATTCAGTGTCTGGTTCGATAGGACCAGGAAGAGAGGACTCTTTTTTTCCTCCTCCCTTCAGTCCAGTTTGAACCCGTCCCAACAACGAACACCTTCCTACTGCAAGGTGAGGCTCTGCCCTTCCCCTAGAATCCACTCCGGGTCGGAGGAGCAACTAGTCAAACTTCTTGAGCAGCCGAGATATTGAACAACGAACATTTGAAACAATTCCTTGCCTCACCCTGAGATGAGAGGGAAGGTCGATTTGACTCGAATCCTGGACCTGATCTTGAATCCTACACCGGTTAATGATGCGATGGGGGAAGTTTTTCTTTTTTCATCAATGCTGGCCCAGTCGAGGCTCGTCCATGCCCAATCCCGATGGGCCTTCGATTTGCCCCTACCCTAGCTCTATAATCCACCCGTCTTCCCCAGTCCCTGAAAGCCCTCCGGGGGCCTAGCCCTCTTTCTCCACTCGAGTCTGAAGTTCAGCAGCTTTCATCGTTGACGAACACCTGCGCTAATAAGACAAAGAAATGGAGAGTCTATGCCTTGAATGAATCAGTAACAACGGATTAGTGGAATGAGGGATCAAGAGACGGATAGGGAGGGAATGGCCTATCAATCATTGGTTGACCTTCCCTTGAACCAGTCACGGAGCTCTCAACTGAGTTGTTTAGGTTCTGGAATTCCATCTCTAGTTGGGGGTTTCGATTCGAAAAATGTGGTGCGGGTTCATCTCTCTCGACCAGTTCAGGTTCAAGGGAGGGTGATCGAGGGGACCCATACTTTCGATCTCTTCTCTATGGCGGGAGCTTTCGTATCAAGAGTGTGTTGGGGAGGCCAGGGAAGATGGATTGGATCGAGAGGCGATGCTTATGCCTCTTCTTTATCGATAGGATTCCCATCATTTTCAGTCTACGGCGAAGGAGACAAGGGCGAGGCACCGAACATGTTCTACCCTCAACCTCCATCCGTCATTAGTAATCTCAATTCGCTTTTCCTATTCACTAGTACACTGCGCGCTACAACTAGCAGCCCCTTTACTAGGTTGGGAAAAGGCTAGCGCGCTAGCGCGCAACGGCTGATGAAAAGCCAGCAACTTGTTAGGAGTCAGTTTTGGCTTGCCCCTTTCCTCTTATTAGTCAGATAGGTTTTCCACCCTATACAAGGGGCTGCTTGCTGCTCGCCCCTATCTCTAAAGTGGCTTATGCACGGAACTTGTTACCACTAAACGACGAAGCCAGGAGCGGAAGGAGGGACTTGAACCCTCAACCTCAGCCTTGGCAAGGCTATGCTCTACCATTAAGCTATTTCCGCCAGCTAGGGTAGTGGCGAAGCACTACTGAGCAATTCACGTATCACTTGATACGGACGACTTCTGTTTTTCCGCCGGACCACAGTCTTGACCTCCGATCGAGCTACGAACACGAGTAGATAGGCGGTTAGGGGGGGAGAGGGCCGGCTGGGCCTGCCTTTTCAATCAATCTCCGGCCGCTCAGTGCCGCTATTGGTACGAGTTGTAAGGAGTCTTGGTCTCGAGTCAAGCTGGGGCGTCATTTCATTCTCGTAACGGGAATGAGTGCACCGCAAGACCAGACAAGTTGCTCCCTCGCCTCGCAGCGGCGGCATCTGTCTTTTAAGTCATTTCCTAAGACGGCTCCTCTTATTCTACGATAATCCAAGCTGCAGCGGCACCTCACGAACTTCTTACTGGGGCAGTACTATAATAGGCATTTGCGAGTGTTTGGATGCACGTGTTTTGTTCATATTCCTGCGCAGTTAAGAGCAAAATTGTCCCCAAGGCGACCACTTGTGTCTTTCTTGGATATGCTCAGTCCGGGTATATATATGCTATGACGTGAAATCCAAGAGAGTCGATGTATCCTTAATGCTCTCTTTAATAGGGTCGCCTCATATTTTCCTTAACCTAATTAATCAGCCCCGGGGGAGAATGATGATGGAGATGTATTGCGGCCTTCTCCTGTTCATCAACTCGAACCTCATTCTTCTGCAGTTGATGTTACGGATTAGCCTCACTCTTCAGGCCAGCAGCTTTGCTCAGCATTTTCTGCCGATTGTCAGCCTGTTCAGCTGACCTCAGAGGATTCCTGTCACCCGGCACAGCATGTTTATTCTCGGCGGCGATTACAGTCTCTTTCCCAGGGTCAGGCTACTCCAGAAGATCAGCAGTCTAGCCCAGTTGCTTCCCTTCCAGTCGCTTCCTCAAATTCTGGATCCCGCTCTCAGCTTCGTCGATCCTCTCAAGTTTCTTATCCTGTTGAAGGCTTATGAATCGTTTTCCCCAAAAGATCGAGCTTACCTCATCTCAGTTCAATCTTCTCATGAACCTGAATCATTTGCTGAAGCCTCCAATCATTCTTGCTGGAGAGATGCTATACAGGAAGAAATCAATGCCCAGGAAAAAAATAATAAGACTTAGTCTCATTGCCTGCAGGGAAAGAAGCCATTGGCTGCAAGTGGATTTACAAGATCAAGCATAAAGCAGATGGCTCGGTAGATAGATCCAAGGCTAGATTAGTAGCTAAAGGATTCCTTCAAGAATATTGAGTCGAACCCCTTTAGAGATAGGGAAAACATTTGCTTCAGGTTGCTAAACACCATTCGTGGCATTCTTGCCTTGGCTGCAATCAAAAGGTGGCCTTATTTCAATTTGACGTGAAGAATAGAATGCCTTTCAACAACATAAGGGAAGGGGGCAAGAATAAGTTTCTATTCAGCCTCCTCCAACTCCAGGCTTCTCTTCTCCTAGGAATCCTAACTTGGTATGCAAGCTCAAGAAAGCGATTTATGTTACGGCCTCCGGCAAGCTAAAGCAGGCACCAAGAGCTTGGTTTGAAAGGTGACAGCAGCATGTATAAGAGCCGAAATAGGAGTAGAGGAAGGAGCCGGTTTTCAAATAAGTAAATCGGATCATTCAATGTTTATAAGGAGGTCGACATCAGGTATTGTCCTTCTTCTGCTTTATGTGGATGACATTGCTTTCTCTAGTAATGACTTAGCTTCGATAAATGAGCTTAAGAGAAGATTAAGAACCCAGTTTGATATGAAAGATTTAGGAGACTCAAAGTCTCTTCTGGAGATTAAAGTGATGAGGTCGCAAAGAGTTTTGGAACCCAGTGCAAGTATTCATTGGATTTATTGTCAAAAGCTGGTCTTTCTGCATGCAAACCGGAATAAGATCTAAAATTAGCCTCAGATGCAGGAGAGCTATTGGATGACCCATCTACTTGCAAGGAGACTTGTTGGGACTCTTTTCTACCTGACTAATTATCGCCCAGACATTGCTTACACTTACAACATAGGAGGGAGTGATCAGCCGATTTTTATATGGACAAGCCGAGATCATCTCACTTAGAAGCTGCTTTTCGGATTCTGCGATACATCAAAACCTCACCGGGAAGAGGTTGATTCTTGTCTACGTCATCCTCTCTTCAGCTGTCTTGTTACTATTATACTGATTTCATTAAGGCAGTAGATTATTCTGATTGGATTTCGAACATCGTCCCCATGCCCAAGAGGGATGGACGTGTTCGCGTATGCATCTATTTTTGAAATCTCAATAAGGCATGTTCCCAAAGATGATTTTCCGCTGCCGAACATTGATTTGCTTGTGGACAAGACTATTGTGAAAGTATGCCTACTACTCTTTTCTGACGATTCGAAATTCTCGTCGTCGGCTTCCTCGAGGTAGAGTTCGTTTTGTAATAGGAGCCCCGTTGGGCTTTTACGGAGCTTGGCCTGCTTTCGCATTAACTCACCATTTGGTGATTTGGTTCGTAGCAGCCCAAGTATATCCAGGAGTTCCTTTTACACGCTACGCTATCCTCGGCGACGATATCGTCATCGGAGATGAGCGGGTGGCTGAGCGTTATCGCGAGCTAATTTCGCCACTGAATGTTCCATTTTCGTTAGAGAAATCGTTAGTATCGTCAGTTGGTGCTTTGGAGTTTGCTAAGCGGTTCTTCGTACGCGGAGTGACTAAGGACTTTTTTCCTGTCTCCTCTCACATGTTAAGATCCTTAGTTAGTTCCATATCCCTTGTTCCTGTAATGAGGGCTATTATGTCTAAGGATCTTCCATTGTCGTATCGTTTACGGGAAGCTGGGTACCGGGTGTATACTCGACGCACGGCGCCTCCTAGGAGACACTGGAATCGGCATTTCCTCGTCTTTCACTCACCGAACGGTGTGTGTCCTCTCCCCTTTTGGATCTGGTTAAGCGCAACCACTGGTAAACACTTAACCTCTTATCAACAAGGTATGGTGAGGGGACCTGATTAGGCTCTTGACCCCTCGATTCCCGAGAAACTCGGTGATCTCGAAGTTTTTCGAAGCCTGGTCAGAGTACGACTGGTTAGGGGGGCATGGGTTTTGTCCGAATGGATGAAGTCCATTCTCTCTTACTGGTCTTGGTATTACACTATCGCGGAGGAAAAAAATACTCCCATTAAGGCGCTACTTAGCCCGTAGGTTGTGCCACTGGTGAC
Source organism: Nicotiana tabacum (assembly GCF_000715075.1). Taxonomy (NCBI): domain Eukaryota; kingdom Viridiplantae; phylum Streptophyta; class Magnoliopsida; order Solanales; family Solanaceae; genus Nicotiana; species Nicotiana tabacum. Next base: position 87,184,164 of record NC_134081.1, on the reverse strand, counting down.
TAAGCATACAAAGAAATTATATCATTTTAATAATAACTAATAACGGCGCAGTCTTCCGGTGTTACGACCTGGTGCTCTCTTGTGAAGAGCCAAAAGCTCTTGACGTAGGGAGGTTCGGTCCAGTCTGTTCACCTCAATTTGCGCCCTATTTGAGACTAAAGCAGGCGGGGTGGCGACCTCGTCTTAAGATAAGATATAGGCAATAAGACTTTAAGCGCACCTGAGCGCCTTTGCCCATAGAGAATACTGGGGACGAAAGTCTCTGGGGGGGGTTCTATGGAGCAAGTCTCCCATTGCTTTCGCAAACCAGTGGGGACAACCCCCCCAAAAAAGGAGTTTTCCACGCGGCGATCTTTATTTGAAATATGAGCCGCTAAAATTTTTCCCTTTTGAATGTATTTACCCCTATGAACCTGATGCATACAAGTCTTTCTGTTTGTTGGAAGGCTTATACATAATACATAAGCAAAGGAATGCTTATAGTGTATCCATTACCTGATAAAACGATCTTTTCCGGTAAAAAAAATGATCTTTCCCTTGTGTTCGGCTATAGCGGAAACCCCCAAATCTAGAGCTTATGGTCTTAAGTTCCAACCCAGTTCCAACAATGCACTTCTCGGCACATCATCGGTAGGGGAAAGCGGAACTGCTTGACGCTGTATACTAAATACAACAAGCCCGATTCGCATCATTATGCTCAATAAAAGGAATGAGGGAAGCTAAAATAAAAAATATTGGAAGGAAGGGAAAATTGGAAGATGAATCTTTTCCCCGGAGCTGGAACAACTTGTTCTTCCTGACCCGATTCAACGCCAAAAAATTTCTTGTCCCTACCATAAAGTATTCATATTTCCTGAAGAAAGCATCTGTTCCTTGATCTCTAAGATATTTCATAAAACTCTGTATGGATCCTCAATCACCAATCCTTGCATGAATATGGGTTGTGCTCGAGAGGCTATGAATCGATTGGACCTGCCAATCGAATGAATCGTAACACTCGTAATGATCGACTTTACGAAGATTCCATTGGATTCCGGAAGCTCGTAGCATTGGTCCGGCACAATTCCCAAACTTAAGAAGCTGGGGGCGTGCCCGCCGGCCCCTGACCTGCCTCCGATTACTGAAAGTGAATTCGTTTTCTATTATCCTAAGCCGGCCTATCATTCATTGGTTAGGGTTAGGGAAAAAAGCTAGCTGGAAGTAATCTCTTCTTCTCAGTGAAAGCTAAAGGCCCTGGTATAGTAGGAGTGTGGTGCGTGCTCTCTTTATTCTGTAGATGCGCTCCTGGGAAGGGAAGCCAGAATTTTTGATGTAGATCGATCAATCCCGCCCTGTTCAAGTGATCGCCCCGAGCCGAGCGAGATTGGAGACCGCCTTAATGATTGTTCGTAATGGGCCTACCATTTAACGTACGTATGTCATGTAGTTTTTGTTTTTGTACCTTTGCCGTCCCTCAGCCCCTCTCCCACCTTTTCTATCTATCATTAGAAGTAGGGCGGGTGGCGTACCTCACTGAGCTATCGATCGCGAAGCTATCGCCCGGTTCAACCAACCGTCCGTCCTGGTGCCTTTGCTACTGATTTGACCGCTTCTCATCGTTAATCCGGGTTCACCTTGGCCCTCGCCCCAGAGTTCTTATGAAGACTCTGGTGGTGCATGTGTATGATAGGGCCCCCCATAAGCGCCAAAGATCGGTGATGTTGTCATGATAAGTGTGGGAAGTCGATAGTGTACTCGATGATTGAAGGACCTATCGACTTGCATTAACTTCCCGTGGCTAGTAGGGGGAACTTTAATGTAATTGCGGATCCATTAGAAAAAACTTGGGGGTCGGCCTCCTGACTTCAATGCCTTTATTGAAGTGATGAGCTTTGAAGATATGATTTTCTCGTTTGGATTATTTGATTGGGCTTTCAATGACAGCAAATTGACTTGGAGCAATAATCAAACCGGTCAACATTGTATCTGGGCCAGACTAGATAGAATCCTTTTGAATGGGGACTGCCCGCTTCTATATAAAAGCCGTTTTGCTTCCACCAGAGTTGACCATTTGCCTAGAGTATCCTCTGATCACTCTCCTCTAGTAATCTTCTTAGAAGATTATAATACTCGCAGGCCTGGGGTCTTTCGTTTCCAAAGAATGTGGATTCGGCATTCTGATTTTCACATTGATCTCAACCATGCTCGGGAAATCCTTTTCAAGTCTTCTCCAGGAAGATTGACTCGACAAATAAAGCACTGAATTGGCGAACTATTTCAGAATATAGAAATGCCGAAAACGAAGAAGGCCAATTTGCTCTTGAACAGAGTTGGTCTGCTGATAAGAAAATTCCGTTAGATTCGGCCAAGAGTAACCTTGAAAAACTTCTGCTTTACGAAGAAAGATAGAGAATAAGCACCTTGAACCAAATTCAGAACTTGTCTCTGTATGGCAGGAAGCTCTCAATTTATTTCATACATTACTTTCTTCTCAAGGTTCGGTGCTTGAAGATGAGATCCTTGAGACCATCCCCTCTCTAGTCACAGAGGAAGATAATAAGATGCTTACGAGCCCTCCTAATATGGAAGAAGTTCAAAAGGTAATTTTGAGCATGTCGGCGCGCACTAACCCAAAAAAAGGTCTCCCCTATCCTTTAAAGCCTGATGGCTTTCCGGATTCTTTTTATATATAAAATATTGTTGGGATTTCAAAAACTTCCAGCTGGTCACCTTATTTCTTCGCTGAAGGTGCGATCCCCCGTTCCATCAATGCTACTTTCCTTGCTTTGATTCCTAATATTTTTATCTAGGACTACCTCTATTTAAATCTAAAAAAAAAAATTTCTTATCTTCTGGATAGAGTATAAAATAAAGTGGTAGGAGATGAAAGCATTCTTATCCAGTGGAGGGCGGCTTATTTTGCAAACATGTTCTTTTCTCGATGCCTATACACCTTCTTGCAGGGATTCCAGTTTCAAAGGGAGTTCTTGACCAGTTGGAAAAAATGTTAGCTAACTTTTGGTGAGGCGGTGATGAAGACAAAAGAAAGCTTCACTGGATATTTTTTGATACTATGTGCCTACCTATTCAGGAAGGGGCTTTGGGTCCTCCTACTACAAGACATTTTAAAGAGCTTTCAAAAGCTTTTCGTATGAAGTTTACCTGGTCAATAAGAGGGGGGTACTTTCAATGAGAAGAATATCAGAGAGCCAGGGGTGGAACCAGAAATCAGTGCTAGCTCCATTTCCAATCCACCATTTTGAGCCCTTAAGTATTGGTGGGGTTGCCTGAAAATAGAACTGATTTCACTCCAAGTCCTGACAACCAGGTTTGGAAGCAGCAAACCATAGGGGCTTTCAGATAGTTTCTTTTGAAAAAAGCAGTCCAAAGTATGACTCCCTCTTATTGACCAGGCCAACTCCTTTACTAGTTATTTCTCCAAAATCATAGATGTGCTTGACGCACATGGAAACTGCTTTTTCAATGATATCGAAGCATTTTTGCCTCACAGAGTGGTTTATGATATCAGGAATAGTGGTATATTCACATCTCATCAGGAGGACAGGGGGATATGGAAAAAGAATCGTAGTGAGTCATTTATTCTCAAAGCTGGTTGGGAATCGATAAGAAATCGAACGGGCATTCAAGCTTGGACTCAATTTGTCTGGGATAAAGCCATTCCTACAATAATTAGCATTTTTGCGTGGAAGCTCTTATTTGACTTTGTATGCGGGGATTTCAGAATCAGTTAAGGGAATAAATTCAGACGAAAGGTATAAGATTAGCAAGCAAATGCTTGTGCTGTTCGGAGCATGATAAATAAAGTATTGATCACCTCTTCATCAAGAGTGAGCTTGCTATGGAGGTTTGGAACCATTTTGATCGCCTTTTCTCAATCTAGTAAGAGGGGTTGGTTAAAAGAGATGGATTCCTTTCTTCAATGCATTCCACCGGGGCGACTAGGGTACCTTTTTTCTAAGATACGTTCATTCAAGCTCAAGCCAACTTCTATTAGTAAACCCAATATGTCAACCGGCTTCTATTATTCAACAAATTACGGACTGCCTAAAAGATTGTTCTCATCTTCTTGACATCAGATCATCTTGGACGTTTACTGATTCTATTCTTCTAGATGCGCTCTACATTCATCAAGCTCGTAAACTTGCAATTGACTCCAAAATCATTGTTGATTCCTTCAATGAAAATAAAGAAGCCCCTTAAATTACCCATACCTAGACTCATGGTGGAGCTTCATTTCATCCAAATTCTCGGCTAGCCATTTCAAAATCGTCTATACATTTAGAGAAAACAACAAAGTGGCAGACTCTCTAGCAAACTTCAACTGCGATTCTCAATTTGACAATAGGTTTTCCTCTACAGCTGATCTTCCTCAACAAATTCAGGTTTTTTCTCTCAAAAAAGTGGGCTTATTGAATATCTTATTGGTTTGGCTTTGTTCACTTTCATTTTATTAGCAGTAATGTTTTTGGCTGTCTTGTAGCTCTTTGTGACAAGGTCTATGTACTTTTTTTTTATGGGTAAGGTTTTGACATCCTCCCCCTTAACCCCCCGACGGGGGGCAGATGGAGTATTGACGAAGATGCTTGGGACTGAACACATCCCCTTTACTTAGTAGGGCTTAGGAACGATGTTGGCATATGATTGTTGAATATAGTTACTCATCTCACAGCCCAATTTCCTCTGTGGGTTGTATACCGGCTGGGTTGCTGCCCGGAGGATCAAACCTGACTGCTGGGACAAGCTTGGTATACTGTCTTCCCTTTATCAGCAGGCGGTATAGTCTCATTGCAATTATTCCACAAGTACGGGTCACTTTATCCGGATGTAACAGTGTAGTAGCAACTACAGACGGGGTCGGCATGAGACGTCGGTTCTTGATTAACATCCTTTTGCCACTATCTTTCTTTTCGAAAAATGCAGTCCCTACCATTAGTCATCTATGGAGATCTGGGATTCGGTATTGAATCAATCCAACATTTCATTCGGTCACTTAAGCAGTCATAAAAAAACCTAATTCTATTGAGTTGATTCCATCTCCTTGACTTTGTTCACATTCAGTACCAGCTTGCTGGTGTCCTTTCAGGTCAGGAACTCCTGGAATAGGCAGTCTAGCCTATTGGAAAAAGACTACTCTCATCCCTCTCCCAAGGTAGCTACTTTTTTTTCCGTGCTTCTTAAGTCGATGTTGACCTGTATATAAGTCAGATGTTGGAAAGGGAAGCCCCCGTAATATAAGCACTCTTTTAGTCAAGTAATGCCTTTAGAGCCTATAGTATAGCTGAGAAGCTAAGAGCTTCTGGTAATTTTAAAACGTAGGAATTGACTTGTTTTGCATTAATGGGGCTTTGAGAGACGTCTTCTCTTTCCCTTATCAAGCAAGTCACACCTAATCGCCCTTGATATCATCTTGATAACTAGACTGAATGTCTCATCATAGTCTATACCCTATTGCTGGTTGTAGCCTTTGGCTACCACACGAGCCTTGTAGCGATCAATAGTCCCATCAGAATTTGACTTTCTCTTGTATAACCACTTGCGAGCCGATACACAAATTTTGAAATCAAAATTTAGCAGGAAGATGGGATGAAGCCTGCCAGAAAGCTTTTGACAAAATAAAGGACTCCATTCTAGTGCCTACAATGCCAGGAAGCCTTTATTACTATACCTATCAGTCACTGAAACCACTATGGGGTCTATGTTGGCTTAATACGATGAAGATAGATGGAAGTAAAGGGCCATATACTACCAACGTAAGAAAATGATTGACTACAAGACCAGGTATACCAATTTGGAGAAAACCTGCTTGGCTTTGGTTTGGGTAAGGCGGAAATTGAGGCATTACATTCTGTCTTACCAAGTACATTTAATAGCTTCCATGGACCTACAAAAAAGTATTTGTTCGAGAAACCTGCCTTAACGTAACGGGAAGGACCGCAAGATGGTTACTGCTTCTGTCTGAATTCGACATCACGTATGTAACCAAAAAGGAAGGGAGATAGCAGAACACCTTGCACCCTATCAAGGAGGAACATGAGTTTAAGGATTGCTTCCCAGACGAGGAAATAGTTGTCACAGAAGAGGAGGGAATGGAAATTTGACTTTGATGGCACGACTAATCAAAAAGGGTACGGAGTAGGGGCATTACTGATTGCACCTGATGAATCGCACACCCTCATTGCCATTAAGCGGAACTTTTAAGGAACTAAGAATACCACAGAAGATGAAGCATGTATCCATGGATTAAAGGCTGCCTTAACACTGGGAATATAAGAAATCAAATTATTTAGGGATTCAACGCTTATCATCTGCCAAACTCAAAAGAAATTAAAAACAAAATATGAAAAACTTTTGACATACCATGCTTATCTTGAAATGCTCACTGAGCAATTCAAGAAAATCAGTTTCTCTCCACTACCCAGAGAAAAAATAAGTTCGCGGATGCATTGGCAACACTGGCCTCCATGATAAACATTCCTGAGGGAATGTCTGCCCAATCATGAGAGAACAAAGAAGCAGCCTGGTGTATTGCAACCTAATAGAAATTTTTGAGTTGACTCCCGGCATGTTCAATAGTGATCTTTTAGCCACTGAAAGGGCACCCAATGGTAAACCATGGTTTACTGACACCAGGGAATATATATAACACCAAACGTATCCCAAATATGCAACAAAAAATGATAAGAAGACAATCAAGAGGTTGACAATGCAATTCGTTGCGCGGGGATGCGATTTGCCAAGCTGGGGCAAATCTTTCCCCTATCTCTAAAGGGGTTCGACTCAATACTCTTGTGTGTATCCTTTGGCCACCAATCTAGCCTTCAACCCCTCAACAGCTCCATCAGCTTTTTGTTGACTTTATAGACCCACTTATAGCCCACTATTTATTTCCCTAGAGGAAAAGAGACTCAATCCCAAGTAGCAAACCATTCTAGTGCTACGATCTCTTTCTGCATAGAGTTGCCAGCAGGGTTGAGATATGGCCTCTGCAAAGCTATCAGGTTAAAAAAGATGAATGAAATTGAAAAAAATACTCATGGGAAGTAGACAGAGACTTAGTTGATACAAACCTATGAATAGGAAAACGAAGATGGGTGGATCTACGTACCCCAAGAATAGAAGCTAGAGAACCTAAGTCTGAAGAAGAGTCTTGGTTCGAAGTATAGGGAGAGAGGGAGGCCACTGAATCAGTTGGCTCAGCTCTGAAAACTAAGTGACGAGAATCTATCTTCACAAACCTGCGAAACTTCCCCTTAAGCTGATCAAGCTGCTGATCACTCTGGTCACCCGGATCTTGCTGACTCTATTAAATCGGAGAATTCTGATGCTATCTCACAAAAACTCCTCAATAGTTCCACCCCTCCCCTCTAAGGGGAGACAAGGGAACATAATGGCCCACCATCACAGGGAATCTCAAAGCCCCGAGCTCCGTAGTAAGGCACATGTTCGAAAAAGGTGACATGTCGAGAATGGTGGAATCGTCGTGTAGAAGGATCATTAACACTTGTAGCCCTTTTGAGAGAGGGGTACCCTAACCTCACTCAAGAAAACACATAGAGTGAGATGTAGGGCTCAGTTTGTCTTGTGCAGGAGATGGAATTTTAACAAAGCACATGCATCCGAACACTCTGAGGTTTGAATATTCATCTCTTTAAAAGAGAGTAAAACGCCCAAAGATAACATGTAGAGGAGATCGCTCACCAATAATAGGAGCCATCGTCTTCTTACTCAGATAAGCGACCATCATTAAATTGGCTTTACTAGGGATCCTATAATATGGAACTTTCATTCCCAGTGCAAGTCCTCGAGCAACTTGCCTAATACTAATAAATAAGGGAAAGGCCTAACATTTTATATCAGTATAAGGAAGGCGCTAGCTAGCGCCCAACCTATACGAGGGCTTTCCACCTCCATTTGGTCGTGCTGCTATGATGTAACGTGCAGTCATCCCAAGGCAACAGGATGTATGGTATGGGGGCCCCTATTTTATCTCCCTTAAAATCCTTTATGGATTTCGAGTCGGGAATAGAGCTGTGGCTTATTCGGCGCTATATCACAATTCATTCTCGAGCATAGCTGTTCATGAAAGGTGGCATGGAACATCTGTCAGCGGCAGGAGTCTTATATCCGAGTGAGAGGTCAGACCAATCCCATTCATCCTGGTCTGATCTGAACAAATCTTGTTGAATGAATTGATCCATTGTTGTATGCCCTACTTCTTAGTATATTTCTTCCTATCGGACCCGCCGTACTTCCTTTGACTACTCCTGAGATATAGTGGGAACATTTTGTTGTGGTGGAGAGTGGGGAGTGAAAAGACCAAAGCAGTAGAGAATGACTGCATGAATCGGAATCCACTTATTATGACAGACGACCGATAAAGAAAGGCTCCACGTTCGAACATTGGTTGATCTTAGCTTAGCGTGCTAGCCGCTGTTTCATTTCGTATAGTGATAACGCTTTCTCTTTCTTAGCGCTCCGCCCCCCTTGTATTGTAAGGGCTACTTTGGTTGCGCGGCTTTCTCTTATAGGGTGACTTGACTCAGCTTGACCTACTTGACTCAGCGGTTAGAGTATCGCTTTCATACGGCGAGAGTCATTGGTTCAAATCCAATAGTAGGTAAAACCGACCGAAACCCCTGCTTTTGCCAGCATGACATCAAGTACGGACTGGCAGAAAGGAGTCAATTGAATGATCAAAGCATCGGTTGCTTCCACCTGTGGCCTTCTTCGACCGTCTTGACACCTTAATATCAAGGAACCCCCCCTATTCCACAAGTAGGTAGAGACCTGGTTTGTCGGAAACCCCAATGGGAAACCTTTCACCGCGCTACATGATTCTTTCGCGAAGCGCTCTTTCCACTCCTGCCCCCGCAAGCAAAGAGGTTTCAAGATACCAGGCGACCAAGTGAGAAACAAAAAGCTCCGACCAAATCTTCTAGAGAGCGTACCCTTAGTTTCGACTCTTTCTCTATTCTAAAAATAGAAAAAAAGAAAAAGAAGCCAATTTTTATTCTATGGACCCCTTCCACCAGACTACTTTACTAACTGTAATTCATTCAAAAAGAGTAAAGGAACTGGTTTAACAAAAGGGCTCTCAAACATGATCTGATACCTTCTTCCCTTGGTCTGGGAGGTAGGTTATGTAGGCGATAACTGTTCATAGGTTGCTCGATCAGGCCAAATAACCGATTTTCAGTATGCTTGAGATTTCCATAAGACCTTCTCCCTCTTGGAAACAGGCTAATCAAAAGGGATCACTTTTTCCATTTTACTTTTTTAAAATTTTTCGCTTTCTTGCCTTATTATATTATGATAGTACAATGTTTTTGGATAGTATGTTGCATTGGTTAAAACTTTAACCTCACATCAGTGCCTAGGGCCTACTGAAGTGCTGCAGATCCTAGCAGAGTATCATGAATAAAGGTCTAAGTGATGCTCATCAGTGTCGGGACAGCGCCAAAAAATGAATAGATAGGTGGTTCAGTATAGTTTAAAGTAAATATAAAAAAAAAGATTTTGTTAATTATATACCATATTTTGATGGTTGAGTGACGAAGGAGAAGAGAGATAGCATCACGGCTGGCTAGCGATGAGGAGAAAAAAATCCCAATGTATGGTCCTAATTTCAACACGCCACCTACACGACTCACTACATAGGTTTAAGAATGCAGGATAATATGGTTCCTCATCCCTCGATATAAAGAAGTTTAGAAGGAAAGAATGATAAGCATTCGGGCCTCTAAAGCAAGATTCAAGTGTCCTCTTGGATAAGAAGACCTAAAACACCAGTCAAGGGAACAAGGTAGGCAACAAAAGGGAATCTTTCTTTTTCAGTTAAGTCTGCGCATGAATGATCCACTTGCCGCCGCTGACGTGACCATCTCCAAAAGATATGCCTCAATCTGTGGCAGATCAACTATAGGGGGAATGTGTTGGGAGACGACCTCCCGCCGTGGTAGTATGAGCCTTCCCTTTCCTTGATGTTACACAGGATGCGCAATGGGGGGTAGTACGAGGTGTCTGATAGCATTACATTATAAGAATAGAAAGAGCGACCATGGAGACTTGGGAATCTAGAGCAGGTTTTTCTTGTATATCCCTCGTGTCGAGAGAAACTTCCTCGAATATCAACGCAGGGAGCCGCAAGGAGAGGACTTCCAGGGCTCGATCTACGGCTGCATCCCGTGGTTTGGTAGAATAGACACTTCCAAGGATAGTCTACACACACAAACCCAATCTCGTTTTCTTAGGGTTATGGTGGCACTATGTTTAAATTGACTTCCCCTCCCCTTCAACCTGCCCCAACTCCCTATATATATTATCAAATAGAAGAGTCAAATATAAGAAATGCAGTAATCCTACCCATTGTGAGAGGCATCTTCCACTTTGTAATTGAAGGGTTCCAAACCTCGCTTCGTCGCTCAGTCCCTTGCTTCTTTCCTCCTCTTTTTCCTTTCTGGCTCTTTATACCAATGTGATTTAATTCCAGGTGTATATTTGAATTATGTCTTCTATGATTCTTAGATCCAGAGGTAGCATCGGTCCATCAATAGCAGCATCCCTTCCTCTCGCACTTGGTCTAGTATCTCTTAGGTCACTATCCAGTAGCTCTAGTAGCAGCAGAGGGAGAAGATCGGTAGTAGAAGGTAACGAACTAGAGACTCAGAGAGATTTTAGAAGCAAAACTCGGTAAGGCAAGGAGAAGGCGGAACCCAGATGCTACACTAAACTAGGCATTACCTGGGGCCACACGACTCAGGTAGACTCTCTACCCGTACGCGTGCCTATTTCGCTTTAGGAGGTATCAGAGCGGAGTTTTGGGTAAAACCCTTTTGATTTCTGCTAATTCTCTTCTTGCTGTACCATGTACATCACGATAGCAGTGGAGTGCTGTCAGCGGCGGCTGTTGTTAAGGAAACACTCAAGGATTGAGTGACCCAACATGATGGCAAGGTCGACCATTTGGATGGACAAGTGTAGACTATGGCAGAAAGGTAGGGGAATCCGGAATCGTTGGTCACCAGATGCTCGCTAATGAGTACCGCGTCTTCCCAGTGAAGTAGAGCCGTCTTCATGGGGCCTCAACGATCCCGGTGGCGATGTCCAAAGCATGACGTATCGGGTAAAATTGAGGAGCATGCTGTGGAGATAGGTTTCCGGTTCATGAATCGAATGTCTCACTTGGCGACTCCAGACTTGAGTTTCGGAACCACAGCCATTCAACGGGATTCGAAATGCCAAGGCTCGAAGACCTCTGGGACATGGAACAGTACTTTAAGTCTGTTCGTGACCCTTTTGACGACCAAGGCACAATGGCAACAATCTATCTCTCTAGGGATGCGAAGAATATTTGAAACGACTTTAGAAACATCACACGGATTCTGACCCAACTACCGTAAGAACAGAATAGAAGGGCAAAAAATGATTCTATTTTCAGACGTGAAAGCTCTATCAATAGAAAGATTCTAGCTTCTTTTTATTTAGAGAGGAATGATTCCCTCGTCTGAGAACCGCCATTCACATACAGTTTCTCCCCACTAAAAAGAGCGATTGAGAATCTCGAGAACCTAAACAAAAATGTAGAAGTGAGCGTACCCTAAGGCTCTCCTCTCTCCCTCTTTTTTAGCCAACACCATCAACCTCATTTTTCACTTGGTCAAAGCCTAAAATCTAATGAATAGAAGGAAAGAAGATCAGAAAGATAGGCGAACGACTTGATTATAGTATAGGTCGGATGTTTCCGTGAGCAGTAAGCAGCAGATCTCCCCTTATTTTGGGAAAACTGGTGGCCGCGTGTGAATTCTTTCAAGGCAAAGGGTGGCCTTATTCGACATTCTTGTTTACTCTGATCCAGTCGAGGTGGTTTTCATTTACCAGCACGTAGGTGTTCTAAATTTCTATGACCGAGTCTTTCTGGCCCCTGTGAACATCTTTTCTTAATGTATTAAAAAGGGCCTCTCTAATCGGTGAAAAGTGGTGGGTGTCCACTAACGGTCATTCCTGGCTCGGTTCCGATAACGCAATTCTGGGAGGAGTCGGTAGTTGGGCACTGGATCCCTTCGGACCTGGAGAATGTGTGACGCTGGGTCGGGGTTTGGTGAACCAACTGGTTGCTCTTCTAGTTGAAGTATCGGTCCCCGTTTTCGTTGCCTAGGTTAAACCTTCGGAATACCCCATAAGGGAATTTTTTTTACTCCCCCCAATCTTCACTTTACGCCACGTCGACTCCCCTTTCGTCATAAGGCATGGAATTAGACCAAAGGGAATCTCTATAGGAACTAGTCCCTTATATTTCGCACATAGGAGATCGAGACACAGCCCCAGGGCTATGGGGAAAGATGTAGATCGATCGCCCTAGATAGACAACTACATAGAGGGTCTCTGCTAGTCTATATATTCTTTTATTTCGTTCCCCCCGTAAGAAAAATATTACAACCTATGAGGTCTGCAAGTTTCACATCTAAGTAATACCTGTTCCGATAGTTTACGATATAGATAGATAGATAGATATTTCTAAAGAACATTCTAAGAAAAGATATTAATAGATATCGGTAGTTGTCCGGTCGTACCCAAACAATAATATTCCAGAGGAAAATGCACCAAAATCAAATATTTTGAGCCGGCTTCCGTATAAAACTCAGACTTTCTTTTTTATGCTGCGATCACATAAAAACATAAACTTTAAGGCTCAATAGCTAAATACATGGCAATTGAATCATGAGCCAAGATCATAAAGATCATACCGCGAGTAGGAAGTGGAATTAATACAATGGATTCAAAAGCATCAAACCTCTCTTGTTCGAAAGAATTGAAACACATCGAAATAGTACCAGCAGTACTTAATAATAGAAGTATTTGGCAGAAATATGTAAAATTGTCCCTCCTAAAAAGATTATTCCAAAATAAATGGGCAATAGTTAGGAAAGGTGCACCAGCGGCGAGCAGAAGCAAGGTTATTAGATACCTCAGGAAAGCCCAGCCAGAACCACACGTGCAAGTTTCCCTGCATGTGGCTCGTCCGTGATAACTTCTTCGGATTTGCATGAACTAGCGGACCAATCACTAAGTGGGGATTCTCCCTCCAGCATGAGCGAACCCTTTAGGAACTGGTTAAGAATGGGCGGCAATATCCCATCCCGGATCCAGCCAGGTTCTATTGATCATGTCCCCTTCCCAACAATTGTACCTTGTCTTGGGGCGTCTTTGGCTTTACGATAGAAAGCTCGCCGGAGAAAGACAGGTGCCGTAGATAAGCTCTATTTGGCCCGGAGCATTAATTTCCCATAACGAATAGGCTAGCTCTATCTCTCAATTACCTATCATGTGCTCGAGAAGGTCCCTCAGTTACTCGGCAGCACCTCGAGGTGCATTTAGTTGTCTTACATGAGATGAGGACTATTCCTCACTCCATGGCATGACACCTTTCTCTCATCAATTTCGCCCGTCCATACGCGGCGCCCTGTCTCATTATCATCTACCACCCTTTCTTTCCTCCCGGCTATTCACGCATGAAGATCATCGTATGTATGCTCGACTTCGGTTGCCGGTGCTATAATAGGTAGAAGTACATTATGGCAGGATCAGTCACCCGGGCAAACAAACCCTCCTCCAAGAAGAATTGTGTTATGCCCCCTCCCCCCCTCCCCCCCATGATCCCTATAGAGCAAAAGAGCTGCCTGGTGAACCCTAGGTTGCAGCACGTCCCGTCTTTAACTCCTCGCGCTGCTGCCACCATTTCTAGGGCCGACCGACACCTCACCTGCACAGGTACTTAAGTAATGTAGTCTCGGTCGCACATTCAACATAGCGTTCGGACTCATGTGCCTTCCAGAACCAGGGGTATTCGAGCCTGCTGCTTATGATTAGCCAGCCTTGCACCGGCAAAAGGATTAGATGTCCCCCCATGCTACGGTTACTGCGGTCCAAACCCAGTGCCGCTTTAGGTTAGGGAGCTAGACGATAATAGCTCCTCCGCATCCCAAAGCGCGCTGCCCTTCTAGGCGCGCAACACTAAGTAATCCAAGCCAACCCACATTACTGACTAACGGTGGATAATCATATTTCTTACAGGTCCTAAATACAACTCCATAAATGAGCAAAATGAAGGTTGCATTAATGATAAAGATCTCTGGGGAAACCGCTAAAAAAGATTGAACATGTGGGAGGATCCGAACGAATTCTGCTTTTATTTCCCCCGTATGGAGCACTGAGTTACTTACGTTACGGTCTTCAGCAGGCAGGTTGCACTCTAGGCGGCTAGGAAGGCTCGCTAGACCAGCAGCCAGACCAAGAATGAATGTGTAATGATGGTGATTCCACACCAGGCTCAATAAATACTTGAATGTAGAAAGGGGATCCTAAACAAAAAAGGAGTCCATGACCCCTTTTTAGAGCTTATAGGGGGAGGTCAAATTCCAAACCTTTTCTCTCGAGTATACCCATTACCAAAAAATATACGTCACTTTGGGACACATGCGCATAGCCGCCGCGCGTGGCTAAAGGTCAACCAAAAAAATAGCTCAAACTCTTTTTTTTTAGTTCCACTGAGAAAGTATTTTCTTATAAAAGATGCCACTCTACGAGGGAAGATGCAGATAAAAGGCCAATAGCCTGATGTAAACTTCTACAGCATAAGCTTTAGATCTATCAATGAATAATAAACATTTCATAAGAAAAGAAATTTTTTTTGTTTAAATCTCAAAGAAAGGTATAGGTGAAATTTCGAACAGTCATTTCAATCTTTTTCTTCCATTTCTAAGAAAGAAAAATCCATCAATAAATGACGAACTCCATTATATATATGATAGGACAAGGCTAAGGCAGTAATCTCGACGGAGATTAGGATGAGCTTTGATGAATAAAAGAAGAATTGGTAGATATTCTCATAGGTGAAGCAAATCAAACCAATTTTCAGACAAAGAAGATAAAAAAAAGAAAAGTATAGTGGCTAGGAAAGCTCCGGAGATTCTATGGGAAATTGAAAACGTCGAAGTAAGTTGTGGCTTATAAATAGGAAGATGAGGAGATAAGGGGCGAAGGATATTCATGATATTCGCAAAGATTTATGTTCATTCGCTCTGCTCGCAGAGCGGTATACCGAAAAAAAGACGCGACTACCTTACTTAAGCAATTCTTCTTATTCTTATTCTTTCTTAGTTGAAGTTCCTATACTAGCTTTTTCTTTCTTTTATGAATGTTATAACTCCTAATTCTTTGGTAGCGGACCTCTTTGATAGTTTGACCGTTATCCCCCATCTAACTCAACTATTCGACTGTACGGCTATTGTGATTGCGAGAGAAAGGAGGGAAGGCGCCTTCCTTTACCATCTGGCGGTTGAAAACAAAAGTGCTTCCAGGTACACGGCTGTTAGGCTCATCCAAGGTGTATTTACGGAAGTAGCAGGGAACTTGACCGTCAAGTTTGAAAGAAACTGGCCAAGCATGTGTCACTCTCTTACGTCAGGAGAAAGGGATATCAAAGAAGTATGGGGCCGATATGCGAAGGATCAAATCATAAAGATAGCGAATCTTAAGAGGCGTAAGAAAAGGAACCTCGGCGACCCAGAGATTGCGGACTCCGCGCCCGTGCCAAAAGTGAAGAAGCTTTCCTCTCCTTTCAGTCGAGCATGCCCGCCCTTTACCACTTCCCTTCCCAAAGTGGGAGTAGGAGAAAGGAAAGCACACTCGATCAATTACCATGTCGTGTCGTAAGACAAAAAGTCACCCGCAGGAGCTTAAAACCAATATCTTGGGGAAAGTCCTCTACTCTATGAACCAAGTCTTTCTGACGAGGCACTAGCTTTCTTTTGTGATCCTTAAGTAGCATTTTCTTTCACTGAGGAATGGGTGGATGCTTTAACATAGGCGTATGTGGGACACAGAAAGAATAGATTCAGGTGCTTCTGAGTCAAGAGATTCTTCTCCCTAAGTAGCATTCTTGTAAGTACAGAAGGAATTCTCCTGTCTCTGAAAAGATAAAGCTAAAAGCAATCTCTGGTATAGATATTGATATTGACCCGCCTCTACGAGAGGTGGGTGGGGATCAAGAGAAGCAAGGCCGGGCACATCACACTCTTCAGGGATTGTGTCATGTCAATTTTCATAGTGAATTTCTTGCGTATCCACCCTGAAAGCGAGAGCTAGAGGCGGTGGGAAAGGAGAATCAACAAGATAGGATGCTCTGTCCTAACTAACAAGAGTAGGAAGATTCCATCTTTCAATCTTGTGCTTGACGGTGATCATTTCTATCACGTTGTAACAGTCTTTAGTGCTTTCTGTTTCAATGGTTGGAACCCTTCTTACTTTCTTTATTATATCGGGGAATTTTTTCTCTTGGTCTGCTAACTCCATAAAGGGCTGGTGGGTGGGGGTAGAGCCTCTAGCGCTAATATCGATGAATCAAAGGTGTATGTTTATGGTATGGAATAGGAAGAGCAAGAATGGAACCGTTATCGCTTGTCCTATCATCCGCGATGAGCTTCTTTCATTCGTTAGTATGGGGTAGGTAGAGTCCTTTGCTCATATGCTTGGCATTACTATAGTCGCACCAGTATTCCTTCCTTTTTAGTGCACATGAAACGGAAACCCTAATAGAGACTACCCGCACGTTGATCAAAACTCTTCCTTCTCTGCTTCACTGTCAAGTGATTGGCGCATGAAGGAAGCTGTAATGGAGCATGTACGCAACGATCAAACATGTCTTTGCCAGCTGCCTGTGATAGGAAAAAGAAAACTTGATCAGATAGTTCGTGCGGGGCATTTCCCACCTCGCCTTTGATCTTTCCCTTGCCGTGTAGGTAAAGCTAGAAGAGCCTCATTGGCCCGACAGCTAACAAGTAAACCTTCCATTCTTATGTTTACATCACTTCTCTCTTTCTCGCATTGACCGGACAAAGGTTTCAAATGAGCATCCCATGGGGCAGCCATATCTTGAACCTTCCTTCTCGCAGTCAGCTATATAACTCATGCTGTAAAGGTTCGATCAGGATGGCAGTTAGTCTTCCTCGTCTCTTTCGGGTGGGCGGCGGGAATAGCTCTTCTAGCATCAGCATGGATTGACCAGAGACTGGAAGTAGTCGTCATCTTTTTCCATATTAGTCATCCAGCAATAAAGGGAAAGACCACTTAGCACAGTGGAATATGAAAGAGAGCGTCGAGCACAGCTTTCGTGTCACCAAAAATCCTTTTTCGTTTATTGGGAGACTGAATGAAAAAGGCTTTGTCAAGCAGGCATGATTGTCACGTCGATCGACAGTTGAGAAATACTATCTCCGGGGCCCTCACTTTAGGGCTATCTTTCACCGTTGACAGACATGGTTCAACGTGCCAGCTACGCTTCCTCTTCTAGAACAGTGACAGCCTAGTCTGATTCCCCCTTCCGAAAGTGCCACAGCTCCTTCTATCACAACCCCTGAAAACTGGGCATTCGAAGCATCAATCTCATTCTATGCTCTATGCCATCTTCCTTATACTTTGACTATTAATTCATGTGCACAAACCTCCCTCACAAAGGAAAGCGGGAAAGTCATCTTTGCAAACAAAGGCCTTCTTCTTATACTATGGCATCTTGTCCAAAGCGAGCGGTCATGTAAACCCTTTGTCTATTCGGCTCTTTCCTTTAATAAGAACAATCTAAATGTGACACTTTCACGACGAAATACCGGGAATTTTTGATACGTCAGTCCCCCAAGAAATTAAGCCAATGATCGACTGTCCCTCCCCATTCTAACGGGGCATTCTATTCCTTCAAGTCCCATAGATTTTAATGTGCATATTCCTTCGACACCTTTCCATGGAAACAGGGGGAAAATGGCTTATTCCGCATCAACCTAAGCTCGCTTATTCCGACTAAGTGATCCATTGGCAAAAAGAGGGCCTTCCTCCTTCTTACTTGAAGCTGTGTCAAAGAAGCATTCTATTCCGAAAAGGCTTAGGGCTAGGCTAAACCTCCCTCAAAGCCATGAAGTTCCAGAGCTCTTATTCCAAGAACTGGTGATATTCCCTTAACTGCAGATTCAATAGCACCGGTTATGAACCCCAAAAACAACGGGAAAGAGAGTATCGTCTACTCAGACTATCACACCGGCAATGAGAGCAGTAAGAGCAGATAGTGGAACAGAACTAGCAGCAGATAGGCATTCAGTTAGCTTGAAAACGGACTCGTAGTTAGAAATCAGATGCTTCCTCAACAACTATCTTTAGAATGTCCTATCTCTCTCTTCAACGCTTTAAAACGAGCTAGAAGGCTTCTCTTAAAGCAGAAAAATAGGAGTTATAGTAGTTTCAGCTATTCGATTCGAATGAGTACCCTCACTTCCTTTCCTTACTACGATATGCCCAAAAAAAAGAAAAAGAAAGTTCAACATATCAAAGAGCAATGATACAAATTATCAGCGACCTCCTACATAATATATGCGAGCCTTACGTGGATGATTTGGTAGTCTTTTCAAAAGAAAAAACCGACCACATCGAAAATTTACGCAAGGTCTTCGAAAGGTTAAGAAAACATCAATTGAAGATGAACCCGAAAAAATATGCATTTGGGATCGGGCGGAGGCCTTAAATCAGTAGGGCAATAACATAGTTATTATTGACCTGACCCCTATTACATTACTTAAGCCTACTCTTTCTTCAAGATACGAAACGAGCAGCCGAAAACGGTTGTCCCTATTGTATTTTAGATGGAGTCATCTACAAGGCTAAGAATCTTACCATTCCTTAGAGAGGGGTAGAAGTACCATGCTCTTCCGTGCTCATAGGTTGACTCACCTATGCATCCCGACTAAGGCCTCACAAACGTGCACTTCCCTTATGCATCCAACCGCTTCACTAATATGAATAGGTTATACAGAAGGGTAGGTTGGTTATATACTCTTATACGCCTTCCTTCTTTGAACCTTTTGGTATGTATTGCCCCCAAACTATAGATCAGATCTACCAGACAAGAAACTCAATTCCGCACTACTGCTGAGTCGTCGGACTTATCCACCAAGGGATTCGTGGAATTTCTGTGGATTGTGTTGGGGGAAATCTACCAAAGCTAGGCAGATAGATAGACTCTTTTCCCGCTGCTAAGGGAGAGCAAGAAAGAAAATTAAATGATTATTTTTTAACCAGCGCCCTCTTTTGGGTATGCAGGTACTATGAGTCCTCTCACTACCAACCAGCATACATCATCTGGCTGGGTCTTGCCGGTATCAACAACGAGGAAGAAACAACCAAATGGAAACAACAACTAACTATGGCTCTTGGCCCAGACAACTTCCTAGGCGTAGGGGAGATCGGAGCAACAGGGAACGCCTAGACGACGTTTTTCTTCCTGGGCTGCAGTAAGTAGATCGAGAGGTCGTTCCGCCCCTTGTCCCCGAATATGGGGAATATGTTCTCATAAAATCTTGCGTAAATCTGACCTAGCTGGCGAGCGATCCCAGTTCGCGACAGAGAACAAGACAGCAAGCGAGCATACTTTTGTTCACTTCTTCTCCACCAAGCACGGAAGTTTAAGGATAACTGTAGGTCGGTGGCTACCTAAGGAAACTCCGATTTGATCCGCCCCCGGCTGGGAGGCATCTACCTCATCCCGATCTAAAGGAGAGGTTCACTATGATGGGGGTACATTTTTTCCCTTAAGGAAAAAATGAAATGCATAGGGGACCATCCTTTTGTTGCGGCATGCTCCTCAGATTTACGGATTCGCAGGGGGTCTCAGGCCCTACTTAGTTTCGCAAGCCTTTGTCATTGTCAGTCAACTAAGTAGGGCCTTTTCCTTTTTGTTTGAATAACCCATTCTCATTATCTTTAATAAGTAAAGTAGGCAAACCTATAGGTCCTTAGTAGCCTTGACAAAGAAGAAGGAGCTAAAAGAAAGCGAATCTTTCCATTTTTCTTATAATTATATAATAATATAAAATAGAAAGAAATTTCTTATTATTATATATAGGCTAGCTTGACAAGCAACCCGTCCTCTTGATCTGAGGTGCGAAGAGAAAGATTTCTTTTTTATGACTTCCACTTATCGATCCCGGCCCAGAAAAGTGACCGATCAGGGCAGGGCCCTATTGATAAATGAAAGAAAGGGTTTATGAGCCCTAGCCCTGTAAGCCCACACCTGTGTAGAGTAGATCGTTCAACACCTGCGGCACAAACCCATTTTGAACCTATTGGTCCTAGTATCATAGGCGACCGAACGGCCGCCCCCTAATTACTAGACCAACCTGCTATAATAATTCCATAAACACCTAGCGAAGATATGGCAAACAAATAAAGTAGCCCTATGTTCGGATCTGACAATACCATACCATAATCAAAAGGTACAACGGCCCGAGCGACCAGACTTAACATAAATGTAGCCACTGGAGCCATTCTAAAAAGGGAGAAATTAGCACTACTTGGTGAAATAGGTTCTTTTAGAATCAATTTCAAACCATCTGCTAGAGGTTGTAACAATCCAAACGATCCCACTACATCAGGACCCTTTCGACGTTGCACAAAAGCCATTACTTTACGTTCAGCTAGCACTAAAAAGGCTACTCCTAGTAGAAGTGGTAGAATTATTCCAAGTATTTCAGCTGGAATAGCTATGTACATTTGTTTTTCTATTCACTCATGATCTGGCCTGGTCGACCCAATCATGATATTGAAGGAGGGGACCTTTTCTCGAAAAAATGAAATTTTTGCAACTACGAAAACCACAACACAAGCACCCCTTTTCCATTCATTCTATCTAAGAAAACAAATTCAGCATAGACCACGACCCCCCCATTTTTTCATTTCTTTATCTATATTTTTCCAGGTTAAAGAGTCCCCGCTCTCCATGTTCTTGAGAAAGTTTTTCTGCTTGCTGACTAGGGTTAGCAGCTAAATTCAACCTTCGAGACCCCATAACATAAGAAAGTCGTGGAGGGCATAATCCCCTTTAGAGATAGGGGCGACTTTCTTGTGGTAGTAATTGCGAATGAGCAAGTAGGAGGTGGCAATTAAAGAGGTAGCGAGACTGGCCGCAATTTCAGGAATAGGTTGACTTTCTTTCATTTTTGTTATGGAAAGTGAAAGTAGTTTCGTTTAGTACAAGATCGCTTCACACCTCGCGTGCTTACACCTCTCACCTATCGAAGTTCTGTTCAAAAACCTCGTCCGAGAACTTGTATAGAGAAGGATTTCCCACAGTGCAGCAGT
Source organism: Nicotiana tabacum (assembly GCF_000715075.1). Classification (NCBI taxonomy): domain Eukaryota; kingdom Viridiplantae; phylum Streptophyta; class Magnoliopsida; order Solanales; family Solanaceae; genus Nicotiana; species Nicotiana tabacum. The sequence continues at coordinate 87,162,990 of NC_134081.1, read as the reverse complement.
TCTTCCATACCAACTTAGTTGCCCGGCGCTGCTATTGGCATAACAACCGGTACACCATAGGTTAGCCCAACCCAGTCCTCTCATACTAGGGTTGGCTCCTCGCAGTTCTCCCTTTAACACCAATGGTAGATAGGAACCGAACTATCTCACGACGTTCTAAACCCAACTCACGTACCACTTGAATCGGCAAACAACCGAACCCTTGGGACCTTCTTCAACCCTAGGATGTGATGAGTCGACATCGAGGTGCCAAACGACTCCGTCGATACGATCTCTTGGGAGTCATCAGCCTGTTATCCCCGTCGTACCTTTGATCCATTGAGCGAGAGCCCTTCCACACGGGACTCCCGGATTACTATGGTCGACTTTCATCTTTGTTCGACCAGTCGGTCTCACAGTCAGGCAGGTTTATACCATTACGCTCACGAGCAGAATCTTAGCTTGAGCCTACCTTCGCACACCTCCGTTACTCTTTAGGAGGCATATGCCCCAGATAAACTACCCACCTCGCAGTGTCCCGCCTCCCCCCGAATGATCGGTGCGGCGGTTAGGCATCCTTAGAC
>NC_134081.1:87124927-87157427 GCF_000715075.1 Nicotiana tabacum | reverse complement strand
CTAAGAAGAGAGGGGTATAAAAGAATGAAAGGAATGTCTTCGATCTGGCTCTTGTTCCCTGTAGGTTTCTAGCACGCTAGGCTAGCTAAGAAAGGTATTCTATCTTTCTCTTTTTGTTGTTCGGCTCGATAGAATTGTTTAGAATCCTCTCCTAGCTTCCTCTTTCCATAGATATGCAGACTATAAAACGTCGATCAGAGAGCAGGGTTGTTCTAAGATATAGAAGTAGTTAAGGGCTTGACTAAGTAGTAGATATGGGATTGAGGGGCGCAGGAGTAGGGTTTACGAAAAGAAGGCTCCGGGTTGTACTCTAGAGGTAATGCTATACTCCATTCTTCCTCCCGGCTTCCTTTCTATTCTCACTCTCATCCGACTGATGAATGCAATTGGAGTAGAATCGCTTTCCCTTACTAGGTTTAGGAATCCGTAATTCTTCAAGAAGACGAGATTAACCCGGATCAAAAGAAAGCTTCTTATCGAGAGACAGATTACAGGAGAAAGCCCTATATCAGATGGCTTTCACTGCCCTTAGAGAAGAAGAGAAGAAAAGCCCTAGAGTAAGGGAAGGGAAGCCTCACAATAAGAGAGACTTTCTATCTTGCCTAGGCTATTCGATAGCGGACATAGTGGATTAGTTAGTAATGCCTAAGGTAACCCATTCAAAAAGTAAGGGCGCCCCATACCTACTCCCTCAGTAAAGAAGAAGACATCTATCTAATACCATTCTTATCTTTCTTATCTTGATCTAACGGCCGGGGAAGACCCATAAAGAAAGAAAGAGAGAACTCAAAGAGCAACTGCAACCTAAGAGCGGATAATAGCAGCGGATATATCGCTTTCTGTTTCCGCTCTATCTGCCAAGGGGAAATCCCGGTAAAGGGAACCCCGACCCCGAGAAGACCGTACTCATGTGCAACTAATTCAATAGGACCGGTTATGAACCCAAGAGCGGATAGGAGTACTCATACTCAAGGACCGGAAGCTCTCACAGCGTCAAGGCAAAGAATAACTCCTATTGGAAGAAGAGCGTTTACGATCAGAGCTAAAAGAGTGGGAGGGAATGAAATAGCAATAGCCGCTACTTCTGTCTGCGGCTATCTTCTCCTATTGATTAAGCCCTTCAAAGGCATTTTTTTTCTTTCTTCTTTCTAAAGGCAAGGCTAAGCCATCCGCCCTTCATTGCAGGGTAAAAGGGGAGACGGTTCCCAAGGGGTGGCTAGTTCGAGTAAGAGAGACAGATACAGATAAGGTCCTTTTTTCTGAGAGACCCGCTCTTGACTTTAATCATACCCACTAGTAAGCGCAGTGGATGCTCCTTCATACAGGGCACAGAGAGGCAAGTGATGGGCACTACTCATCATAAGAAAGCAGTCATGCAGATAGAAAGAGTAAAACAATGACTCTGACTAAGTAAAGAGATGAGGTTTTTTTTTCTCATCTATTTTCCATACCACAGCTCTAGACTTGTGCCCCTATTCAAACTATCTTTCAATCATACCACCCTTGTGGGTTGTTCGCAATTCACATTAAAGACCCTTTCCAAAGGTTGAGTACCTTGGCTCGGGTAGGTGGTGCTGGGTTCCGTGTCCTTGGCAGGCTCGACCATCGGAGATCCGTTCATTACGAACGTTTTTTCTCGATGTGGACCAAGCTCCGACTTCCTTTTTAGCTTTGGCTCGGAAGAGGTCGGCCTTTGAGCCCGTATTGGAAGGGGATCTTGGTTTTTTTTATTATAAAAGAAACCCCAGGAGTTACGTCTTATTCCCGAGGAGATGTTTGATCTCCCTAGTCTAGGGACTTCTTGTAAGGGCCCCTTATTTATGGAATGGGTAATGTGTTAAAGGATAGCTTAGGTACTGCAGTTGGTTTGGAATTAGACTACCTTAATATCAGACATCAAAGACAACACAGAATCCAAGTCCAAGACTTGAGTGATAATGCTAGAGAACGTATCCTTCTTGGCAAGGCAAACAACCTTTGCCAAGGTTCCGAAGGAAAGATAGATCTGAACTAACACAATCACTATAATCATCCCTCTTGTATGTATATAAGTTTTTCGATGAAAAGAGGGGATTATGATACCCTAGGAGCGTGTCAGAAAGATGGGTACGCGAAGTGAGTAATGGTTAAATTCTCCGCCACAAGCCCTCTGAAGCGAGGATGCACACTGCTTTAAATAGAAAGCGCAATGCAACATCCCCGAACGTCGGGCCGTCCTCATTACCGTAAGAGCAAACAGGTAAGCTCCAATACATAACTCCTTAGTACGTCAGCGGCTATCAAGATCGCTTTGTTAAGCAGTGACCTTAATAACCGAGAGTCTTCTAAAACTCTCTGCCACAAACTAAAGAATTGAATTACCTTGCGCCGGTATCATTTCGCTTGAGCCGGGAACTCCTGTTTACCTTGAGACAGGTATTCCTTCTTATAGATATCACCGAAAAAGCGGAAGACTAAGAAGACTTTGTCTCGCCCACGCCCAGGAAAGAAAAGATCAGATCAGCAACGGCTTTCGAGTAGAGGATTTTTTTTCTTTTCATTATTCCCTCGGAGTTGAGTTATAGTTAGCAGATGGGATCTAATTCATTAGAGGAAGGGATGGTGATTAACTGATAGAACCTCTTCTCTTCTTTCAAATCGCATCTCTCAAGTGAGAAGAAAAGGCCCCCCACGGAGCGGTGGGAAAGCAAGGGCGTAGCAGGAAGAAGAAGTATGAAAGCAGCAAATCTTTCCTCCTCTGATGAGGCTTAGTTCAGCTAGCCCTAGACAGATCACATCTCATTAGAAAGGCAGGTATTTTCATTTTTATTTAGGATCTTTCTTATTTACCTTTAAGGCATCCTATTCCCCGTTTTGACTTTCTTTTGGAATCGTCTTCTTTTAAATAAGATCTTCTCCCTTGTTCTTCCCTCTTCCTATGATGAAGACCTGCTAAGTGATTTCCGAAAGCTCCCACTATGACTAAAAAGCTCCCAATAGGCCACGTAGCAGCTTAAGCTTATATTATAATAAAGTAAGTAGGAAGGAGCGAAAGCTACTCGACCAGACGGGAGAGGCGACCAAAGGAAGCTGGTTCACCTTCTCTCCTCCGTTACAACATAGGTCGTTCCAATCCCGGATGAAAATATTCCTAAACTGAAGTCAAGGAGGAAAGTTCCATCGTGTCCTTCAAAGATCGATCTGATAATTGCGTATATAAGGTTTTACCTAACTAGCCCTAAAGGTAACTTAAAATCCTCAAGCTCTTCTAGATACGTTTTCTCGGGATTTTTGCTTTCATTAGAGTGGTATCAGAGCTCTATTCTGAAGATTACATATAGAATAGTTCCTCTTACGATTAGTCGTAATTATTTATTTAATAGTTAGATTGGAATTTACCCTGATGAAATCCCTTGTGGGCTTACGAAAAGAAAGATATCCTTAAAGAAAGCATTACACATGAAGAAGAGTAGGCTTGCTTCTTTCAAGGCCACTCTACTGAATTCCTGACAGCAAACGAGCGGAATACTTGACCCAGGAAATACCCCGAGAAAGAGGGATCTCCGAGATCCACGGGAGATATGTCTTTTGTAGGTGCTGAAAAGGTGTAGTTAATTCACTACAAATAGACTGAACACCGTAGTAGGAGCTACATCTCTCAAAGATCGACTCGAAGGTAGCCATACTTATCTTACGATATAAGTGGACTACCCGCGATATCGAAAACCATGAGAGATAAAGCAGAACCGGTCAGCCTTTGCATCACGACGTCGAATCATCTTTCGATGAAACGACGGTATGATGCGAGGAAGCCCCGTCCGCGTTAATGATACAGCGGGTGATAACTCTTTGACTCCAGGGATGGCCCCATCTCGGATGTGGATCTAATCAGCTCCATCTGACTGCCAGCCTCCACAAAGAAGCTTCCGGCTACAGCTTCCACTGCAGGACAGGAGTTGAAGTCAGTGCTTCAGGTGGATAAGCTTCGGTGCTCTCAACCTGGTTTGGATCATTTGATTATGGCTCCATATTCTTTACAATCATAAGCTCGATCAAGAGGGTCCAAATCAGGGTCTCCATCTCGCCTTATTTATTAACTAAGTTCGGGAAAATCAAAATTTGCATAAGTTATAGCTATAGCTCAGGAGATGAGATTGGATCCGCATCATCTGGAACTAAAGAAGCTTTGGGGTCTTGATTTCCATTCTATTATGCATATGGAATTAGAACCAGGCAACCCCATGATCGTAATTTGATCATCATTAGGTGGTGAGAAAGCACGCCTTATGTCAAAGGGGGAGCATTACGCCCGATCAAGACAGCAGTTTGCCCTCTAATAGAGGGTGTTATGGAAGAAATTAGGCACTGAACTAAGGTTTAGTAGTGCTTATCACTCAGGACGGCCAGACTCCAATCGTCGGTTTACTGGAAGACTTTCTGAAGAGCTTAGTGCAATGGAGACCGAGCAAGGGGGATAAGTTCTTCCAACTGCTGGGTTTGCCTATAAAAATGATACGAATCGGCCTATGTAAGTAAGGGGGGAAGTAAGCATTCGAAGTGGTGTATGGTAAGAGGACTAACAATAAGGGGGAAGCGCAGCGATCAAAGCTTTGGTTTAGGGTCCACTTGGTTTAAACGAAAGAAGAGATCTTTCTAGCGATTCAGTTCCTAGAGGGTTCCAAACCTAGCCTTCCAATATGAGAGCGAGACAAGCAATCCTGAATCTATCCAATGAAGGAAGTGACGCTTGCTACGATCAATATCCGAACAAGACCTTGACTTTGAATCTAGATTATGGGTGGGACCCCCTCTCCCGCGCGATTTGATTTTTCTCCCATTTGTCGAGTCGAGCTATCACCCCGATTGGAATAGATATACACAACCCCTCTACCCCCTACTCTAGTCAGCTTTCTATCTCTTTCTCCAACTTTCGATAATCCTCCTGCAGGCAAATCATCGAAGTCAAGAAGAAGTGATGGGCCTGATCTTCCGATATCTATATCTAATCCCTAAGTTGTGCTCCAAAGTCTGGATTTCTTCCTAAAGCTAAAGTAAGGGCAAGGCCCCGGTCGGTTCTCCCTTTCTTTCCTGGTTATCTGTTCTCTAGTCGTATAATCATACAATTCTGCCATACTATTTTCATAATTCATTCCACGTGGAAAATTGTCTAGCTAGGGAACTCTTCATCAGACGATTTCTCATATGATTATTTTCGTGAATTCGACATAGAAGAAGTTCGCCTTGCCTCCCTTTGTTAAGTACTGGGCTAAGGGCGGACCCCTAACCTAAGAGTTCTGGTTATGACCAGCCAAAACTAGGCCCTCTAGATGCCTTATAACCGTCCTTTTAGCCTATTCCCGCTTATGCGTACTTCATGGCTGATAGGCCTACAGACATTTGACGCCCCGGAATAGCCTTGCTTTCGCGTTCTCCCTCCTTCCTTAGATCAGGTTAGCACTTATGCTACTTCACGCAACTATATTCAATCAATTGAGTAGAGAGGGCAATTGAATCAGTCTTCATCCTTCGCTCTTGTGTTAAAGGCTCTCTTACCATAGGTCGCCATTTCATCCTTTTTAGAAAGGGTAAATGCTTTTCTCCTCGATTCATCGAGATTTCAAGATGACATCTCGAACATAATCCTGTTGTTGGTAATGACCTTGGCGAATGACTTGCCATGCTTTCTGGGCTTGACTCTTGTGGGATGTCCTCAGCCGCCTCCAACTCTTTCTGTGGGTCTGACAACTTCCTTAGGTCAGCAAACATTATATTGATCTCTACTAGTCCCGCAAACTGTGATGTCTCGATTCCCATTGGTCGGTCTGCTATCCGGAACAAATCTTTGTCCATGTAATCTTGAATCAGATTCCTGATATTTACACAATTCTTTGTAGAGTGAGTCCATTTCTCTTGCCATTTACAATAATGTTTTCCTTTTCTTTATTATTCTTTAAGTATCTTATGTAGAGGCAGACAGGTCAAAAGCTTTTGATAACCTGGCGGCTACTTCAGAGCTTCAGATGCCAACCAGTCGACCGCGATCTTACCTTCTCTCTTCTCTATGAGTATGCTTACAAAAGCACTGTCAATCCCTTTGAACAAGATTCCAGCAAGCTTGGAATTGAGGGTGATTAGAGGAAATCAAATGAATCACAACATGCAAACAATATTCAAAATTAGTTTCAAGAATGACATGCTTGTAACCCAAATCCCATGCCAACATAAGGCCACGGTAGATTGCCTAAAATTCAACCACATTCTTGGTTGTACAATCCAAATTCTCAAAGAAAGCAGACACCCGTCCGCATTCATTTTAACAAAAAAGACTGTAAGGGGAAACCATCTAACAAAAATATTCGTATATTCTCGCTCATCCACGGGTTTTTCCCAAGCCAAACCCTACACACGGCCCTCAAGCACGGTCTAACGTGGAAAATGATTTTCCTTTTAGATGATGACAAACGAACTGAAAACTGCGAATGCTTCTAATTAATTGAATCTTTTTTTAGAATCCAATTTTCTTATATATATAGCAGAGTGATGTCTTTATGACAATTCGTCAAGTAAACCTGCGCCCAAAGTGCTTACGTAGCCGGTCACCGTTTGGCTAAGATCCTTGATGACTGATTCATAAACCACTAACGCTTTCAGTCTTGTGTTAAGTGTTCGCATAGCGACTAAGGTCCTAACAACTTGATGTCAGACTGTTCAACATGAGGGACATCTAACTCCTCTAACACAGATAACATAAAGACTAGGATTAGATGCTTAACATAACGACTCGTATGCTTTCACGAAAGATAGAGGAGCGACTCCGGAGAGAGACATCTAACAACTCGACTAGAGCGGATCCCGAGACTTCACCCCTTCCTTTAAACTGTTGGGCACTACATTCTATAAAAAGAAAGTGAAAATGAAAGGTAAACAAAAGAGAGAACAAATGCGACAGAAAGTGTCAGAGCTTTGAAAGCCTGAAATTGAGCTTGAAATGGAGTGTCCTTGAATTGATCCTGTTGTATCCTTCCCAACCCAAGACGACAAGGCGGTAACAGAACTACGGCAACTCCGAAATGCATCATGCGGTTTCTTTCAACGCATGGGTTATGGCCTAGGAGAACTCATGCGACTATTGGCATTGGGTAAGCCATGCGTTAGGTAAACCAACTGCACATTTCAATCGAAGGAGTGAAAGCTACTGGACTGTAATGGTTGGAGAGGACCTACAATGAGTTGCGGTGGCTTCGCAAGCAATACTCGACAGTATAGCGCATGTGTCTCATCGTCTTGGGAGCACTCGTATTTGTTTGAGTCATTGTGTTAGGGCAATACAACTACGAGAACAAGTCGTTCTAACGCTATTGTCAAACCTACTTATGTTGTCCTTATTACCACTCGTCGGGTAGTTGTTACGTAACACCACTAGTCGTTATAGCACTAGTCCTTTTAGTTTGGCATTAGGGGGGCCCACGAGTCGTCACTAGCATCATCGGTTGTTTTGAACACAGATTGGTCACACTACTGGTTGTTTGAATGCTAAGGCCGAAAGGCAGGCGGTCGGGAACACTAAAGGCGCTTGCTCTAGGCGCTAGGGGTCGTTGCTCACGCAAGCGAAAGGGTGTTTTGGAGCACTAAGGGTGACTAGTGGTTGCTTCGCTCGACAAGACTGAAACCTTCGCTTGCACCACTAGAGTCATTCCGGCACTTTGAGTTGTGACCAATAGTAGTGTAAACAACATCCCCAAAACTAGCGCATGCGATATCCCTCAGTGTCTTTATGGTAACCAGCATGCGTTAGGGAAAGAGTATAGCAAGCCGAAGGTGATCCCCATAACTACAGGTGCTGGGGATCGTTTTCCATAATGCTCTAACGCACGTCGTTATGGCGCTTTGGAACACTATCGATCGCCACCTCTTGCAAGCAATCGTCGGTCACAAATGGGAATAATCATACGCTATCATAGGCGCTTCTAATTTCTTTGAAGATTCTCAATGCAGCATGCGCTAAAATCCGCCTAGCTATTTACTACTCTACAACACTTAAAACAAAAAATGAAATGGAATTCAAATTGGTCGAGAAAATGAACCGCGCTAGTCGGAATTTGGGGAAAGATAGAGAGCTCTCTAGGATCTCCTGATCAAATTGAGAGTTATATTTTCCAGTCCATGAATATGCCACACCCAGCAATTCGAGGAGTTGGCCAGATATGGGTCGAAGCCCTGCCTCGAAAAAGTCAGGACTTTTGGGTAGATTCCAGTTTCCAACCCATCTCTTTCTGCCGATTCCCCGGGTTGTCGGAATCTCTAGTTCGATCAGGACCAGGATACCATTCATTCGTATATGGGAGCGACTCTCTGTTCCCATTCTCCATCGGGTCATCAAGTTATTAGCCAGCTCAATCCATTTTTCCATCCGATGATCTTCGCCCTAGGACTGACTCTGTTCGACCTGCCTTGATTGCCTAGCTAATGCTACCGTCGTAAGGAACCTCTAAAAGAATAGGGAGTGAACGACCCTTTTATCTAGATCGGTGATTCCGTTCGGCCGAGCCAGCTATCGAAAGTCTTGCAAGTAACCTACACTAAGCTAAGCGAGCTAGAAGCTAAAGTGAATCTTTTTTGGCATCTTCTTCTTTGCTTTGACCGCGACTTTGTTTGGTCTTCTTCTTTCCTTCGGCCCATATTTCAAAGCTAGCAAAAAGTTCGAGCCTTCGGGATCTCTCTTGAACAGTGGTCGGTCAGTCCTTTTCTTCTATTGATGCTGAGACTAATGCTTTGATTGTCTCCCATATAATTTGATAATAAAGATCCACTACTTGCCTTGTCGACGTTAAACTCAGTACCTCGCTTCCTTACTAGTACACCTACTAGACCCATACTCATTACAAATGTGTTCACCAGACATCTAACTTAGCAACCTTCTGCTTAGACAGGCAACGATAAGGAAGGAGATCTATGAATAATGGGATATAAAAGTCAGGTGTGACGGTCAGCTCAGTCAGAGCGAAAGCGGTCAGGCAAGGTTATCGTCAGACAATGTAGTTCAAGTGATGGGTAGCGCTTGCCATATGAAGAAGGCGACTACAATGGGAGACGAAGGCGATGTAGGCTTTCCATATAGCTATAGCGCTTGCAAGGCAATTCAGATGACGTTACCAAGATGTAGTGCTAGCTAGGTTAGGGTAGCGCTTGCCATAAAGAAGCTAGCCAGAAAGCAGGTCAGGCAGGCGAGTGATAGTACAAGCAAGCTAACACGCGGGCGAGGTTGAAGGGGTCTTGCGCAACCTTCGGATTTTCGCAAGTGCAACCTTTGACCCCTTCGTCGACAACCTCTCATTTGTTCGACTACTCGCGGGGCCTGCTGCGTTTAGGTATAAGAAGCCCCACCCGGGAAAAGAGTGTAAAGCAGTACTCATGTTAAATTGTGTCCCTTGTAAACGAAAGAGCTCATGCCATAAATTGCTAATGAAGACCGGGTCCCCAGTCGCTGACAATTGAGTGTGGCATTCCATGCAATGAATATATCAGTCAATGACGTTGCCAAGGTAGATGTTTTTCTTTGCCTTTCAAGATATTGCGTATAAAGAGAAAGATAGCCAGTCCTCTTGGGCGGCCGAGAGTGTTATGTAAAAAGGACCAAGGAGGATCCTATCCTAAAGGAGAAGGAGGAGGAGTAGGAGCTAGCTTTAGGGGCGGAATCGAAGCGAAGAAATTAGTTCATGCCACGACGATCTATATGGAAGGGAAGTTTTGTTGATGCATTCCTCTTGAGAATGAAGAAGAAGAGAGATCCTCTTTTTAACAGGAAAATTTGGTCACGTAGATCTTCTATTTCGCCGGAATTCGTTGATTGCTCCGTACGAATTTACAATGGAAAAACTCCTGTTCGTTGTAAGATTACTGAAGGAAAGGTTGGTCATAAATTTGGAGAGTTTGCTTCTACACGGAAACGAAGACCTTCGAGAACAAATATTGGACCGGGAAGAAAAAAGGGGAAAAAGTAAAGTCTAAGCGCATATGGCACGAAAAGGAAATCCTATTTCGGTAAGACTTGATCTGAATCGTAGTTCAGATTCAAGTTGGTTTAGTGAGGGCGACCGCGAAAGTCACCGAATGGGTCAGTCTTTTAGTTCTCCCAGATTAGAATATCAAAGGAGGACGTTGCAGATGCCCGGGGCGGACACGACTTCTTCTAAGGCTAGAAGACCACTGGAAGACACCCAGGACTATAGCATGTCGTGAAAGAAGCACACTGGACGGGCGTGCTTCGACCGTGTCTCCGGGGCACAGTTGAATGTAGATATCATGAACGCGAGGTGCAGGATACCAGGCCGAGAAACCCGGGCAACCATTCCCCTATGTGCCAATCGCTAGCGCATCCAGGGCCCCGGCGCCCAGCTCAGCTGGAGAGGCCTAGCCTGATCTGAGAAGTGCTAATTCGGTTCGGATAGACTTCATTCAAGAATGCCACCGCCCCGGGAATCAATAAGAAAACAAGTGCTAAGTTTCAGATCAGTGAATAAACCGAAAGGAAAGAAGAGACCTTTCTCGCTCAGCGCCTAAAGCGCACTATGCTCCGCTTCAACAAATGAGAGTTTTCGGTGGAACCGGTGAACCACGCGAGCTGGTTAGATGCGTGGGACAGAGGGCTCGTAGTACCTGCTAGCGCGGCTACGCAGTGGAAGGGAAGGAGCCTAAATCGACCCCCCTCTTTTTTTCTTTGAAAAAAGCAGTAAGGAGTAAGGAGATTAAACTCTCGGATGAGACTAAGCAGCTACCGACCGTTCCGACGCGCCCTTGACCTATTTTGATTAAGACCAAAAACCTATCTCTAAAGTGGAGCCTAGTTTAAGCTGTCAAACAAGTGATGATTGAATGAAAGAAAAACCACTAGTAGGGATATGGATGGAGTCTCGCTCAGTAAAGAGAGTTGTAGGATTCGTAAAACAGGAGAAGAGCCTTTACTTTCAAATGACAACTGCTTCTTCCTGCTGCGAGGGCCTTGAAACCAAACCGCCCCCCGCCCGATCAAGTACCTGTTGCTTCGCTGGTAGGCCTACTTAGGTTAGGGTTCCAAACCTCAGTTCTTACCAACCTCCGGTGTGTAATCTACATCTTTCTAGCTAGAACTCGGTCGAATAAGAATCATTGATTCCCTCTGCTGTCAATTTCTTATTCATTCATTGCGTTCGGCCGGTGCTCCTTTCTCATCTCAAACCATAACTACTCTGAACGTTAGGGAAGATAAGGGAAGACCGCCTGAGCGAAGCGACCGAAGGAACTTGACTTATCCGAACCGAACGATAGCGGCTTAAAGCGTTGCCTATCACGAGCAGCCTCGCTCCTTGATCGGCGGGGAGGAGCATCTCAAAGTATGGGGCAAAGGATGTTGCGTTTTGACTTTGTCTCCCGGGATCCACCACAGGTTGGGTTTGAGAGCCGTGTGATAGGTGACTATCCAGCACGGTTCGGAGAGCACTTTTAGTCTGCGCTGGTGAATGGAAGCCCCCCCTATCAAGCAAGAAGGAAGCGGCTCTTCCCACGGCGGAGTCACCATTGACTCTATTTATTATTATGGTAAATCAGTGTATCAAGATGTCAATCTGAGATCTTATTTCGGTTCGATACGTCCACCTACGAGACTCACCTTTGGCTTTCGTCTCGGTAGGTGTATTATTATACATTTTCCCAAAAGAACATTCATTCATTTCTTTCTTCCCCGTCGACCACGACGACTGAAACGACGCGAAAAATCCAGACCCGTAAAGGAGAAGGGCCGGTGGGGGGCATTTGGGAAAGTCGGGCCGATCGGGTGTCTTCATTCAAGCGACGGTACAGAAGAAGAACGAAACGAAGTGAGAGGCCGGGGGGCAGGGAAAAGAGTCGAGTCGATCAGGCTCGACGATCGGGAGAAGCAAAACGAAATCAGGATTTGGCCGAAAAAGAAGCAAGGCTATGGATACCATGACCGATCACCATCGATAAAGAAGAATCTTTCTAAATCACTTCGTGTCAGCGGGGCCTTCAAGCATCCGAAATACGCCGGGATTGAAAATGACATAGCGTTCCTGATAGAAAATGACGACTCCTTCAGAAAAACAAACTTATTCAAGTTCTTTTTCCCAAAGAAGTCCCGCTCCGACCGCCCGACGAGTCATCTACTTAAAAGGACCCTCCCCGCAGTCCGCCCTTCCTTGAATTATTCGGTCATGCAATACTTATTGAATACAAAGAACAAAATTCATTTCGACCCCGTCGTAGTTCTCAATCATTTCGTGGCACCGGGCGTGGCTGAACCATCTACGATGGGGGGAGCTAATGCACAGGGAAGAAGCTTAGATAAAAGAATACGTTCTTGCATCGCTTTTTTTGTAGAAAGCTCGACCAGCGAGAAAAAGTGTTTGGCCGAAGCCAAAAAGAGGGTGACCCACTTTATTCGCCAAGCGAATGATCTTCGCTTCGCGGGAACAACAAAAACCACCATCTCGCTCTTTCCTTTCTTCGGTGCTACCTTTTTTTTTCCAAGGGATGGGGTTGGGGTGTATAATAACCTTTTTTTTGAGGATGCCCGGGAACAACTCCTAGGTCAATTAAGGATAAAATGTTGGAACCTCATGGGTAAGGATAAGGTAATGGAATTGATAGAGAAATTCATAGACCTAAATAGGATAGGAGAATTGATAAGGGGAATAGAGATGATGATAGAGATCATACTGAGAAACAGAAGAATTCCGTACGGGTACAACTATTATTTGAACGAAGTGAAAAAAATGCGATCTTTGTTGTATAATAGAACAAACACTAATACCTTAATTGAATCGGTCAAGATCAAATCTGTTTATCAAAGTGCTTCTCCGATTGCTCAAGACATCTCTTTTCAACCGAGGAACAAAACAAGATCATTTCGTTCCATTTTTAGTAAAATAGTGAAGGATATTCCATTAGTAATGAAAAAAGGGGTGGAGGGGATCCGTATATGTTGTTCAGGTCGATTAGAAGGTGCAGAAATAGCTAGAACTGAATGCGGAAAGTATGGAAAAACATCTCGTAATGTATTTAACCAGAAAATAGATTATGCTCCTGCGGAAGTATCTACTCGTTACGGAATCTCAGGTGTCAAAGTGTGGATTTCCTATAGTAAAAAAAAAGGGACGTGCTATATCCGAAACGTACGAAATATAGTAAATATCGTAAAGGCAGATGTAGTAGGGGTTGCAAACCGGACGGTACACAACTTGGTTTTGGAAGATATGGCACTAAAAGTTGTAGAGCTGGTCGTCTTTCATATCGAGCCATTGAAGCAGCGCGTCGTGCTATAATCGGACACTTCCATCGTGCTATGAGCGGACAATTCCGAAGAAATGGTAAGATATGGGTAAGAGTTCTCGCAGATATCCCTATTACCGGGAAACCTACAGAAGTAAGAATGGGAAGAGGAAAGGGAAATCCTACGGGTTGGATTGCTCGTGTGTCCAGGGGACAAATCCTATTTGAAATGGATGGTGTGAGTTTGTCAAATGCTCGACAAGCCGCTACATTAGCGGCGCATAAACTATGTTCGTCAACCAAGTTTGTTCAGTGGTCGTAAGCTTATAAATCTGACCCAAATTCTCCATTTTGGTACACGCCAAAGCGTTCCATTTCGGCGGATTGAAAGAGCCATCAATCACTATGATCTCTTTCTTAGAAAAGAAATTGCGTAAATTCTTCCTTTTTTTCTCCCATGCTTTCCGTTGGTCAACAACCAACTAAAGTGCTCTATACTTCTTCACTACTCGTACAGGGAAGGTGGAAGAAATGAAGTCTCTCTTTTTTTTGGGGGGAGCAGAGCAGTCAAAGAATGAACCAAACCAAATGATTGTTCTAGAATGGCTATTCCTCACAATTGCTCCTTGTGATGCAGCGGAACCATGGCAATTAGGATCTCAAGACGCAGCAACACCTATAATGCAAGGAATAACAGACTTACATCACGATGTCTTTTTCTTCGTTATTCTGATTTTGGTTTTCGTATCATGGATCTTGGGTCGCGCTTTATGGCATTTCCACTATAAAAAAAATCCAATCCCGCAAAGGATTGTTCATGGAACTACTATCGAGATTCTTCGGACCATATTTCCTAGTATCATCCCTATGTTCATTGCTATACCATCATTTGCTCTGTTATACTCAATGGACGAGGTAGTAGTAGATCCAGCCATTACTATAAAAGCTATTGGACATCAATGGTATCGGAGTGCGCCTCTTCACGAGGGTGATTAAAGTGCAACGAAATGCCTTAAAGTTGAATATGGTTCGCGAAGCATCTGGCTTACCGGTAATCTCCCATTCCCGCCGTCGAGAGACTTTAATAACTATAGCATGCCAGAAACGGGGAGTTGAGGTGGTTAGACCTATACCCCGAAATGCTCCCAGCATAGGAGCCTATGGTTCCATTCTTGTTGTTGCTGGAGGTACACATCCCTCTTCTCGGTGTGGAACGATATACGAGAAATAGATGCTCAGCCTGCAATGTCCGATAACGGCGCTGAAGTAGTGAATCTATCGGCACCATAGCAGTGGTATACAACTTTGGACCTAACGGCCGGCCTAGTAACCTTTCGGAATGGGGGATCCCCGTTGGCAACAACCACGGTAGTAGTTGCGGAACTACTGGGCCGGGAGAGGACAACCTCTTGTTCCTGCTCCTCTTTCTTCGCTTCGGGGACGGAGGTCCTACGGTAGGTAACAGCAGGCACAAGCAAGTTGACCGAAGGGGACCAGCGCTTCTACTCCTCCACCGAGGAGCCGTTCTTGCGAGAAGCAAGGGATGTCGTGAACGGTGGGAGGTCACAGAGAATTGACCTATTCATAGAGTGATCCTATGATCGATACAGGATATAGACTATCTCATTCTTTATTCTATTCTATTTCTGAAAGAAAAAAAAAAGAAGGGTGACTCAACTTCTCAGCTAGAGTTGGTGGTGGGACCTGTTGGCATAATGCACGCTGGAACGTGGGAATTCGAGGTCTCATGAACTACTACTAAAAACCTACTTTGTTTTTGTTTTGTTTGTGGACAAACGATATCCGGTCAGGCCTATGGCTGGATCCTTTTAGATCTACGGGCCGGCCGGCCCCGGCCGTTTACATGAGCATAGGGAATCTATACTCGAGCGTTCCACTGGGCCCCTGACAGGATAGGTGAGGAATCACTCTGGATCTTCTTTTTTTGGGCTACAACTTCGCCGAGCCGACTAGCATCCCTTTCCACTGTGCATTTTTCGAACAAAGAAGACGACTATAGGATCGAATTCGCTCTTCAAGAAACTGCTCGTCCCATACCTTCTGCCTGTCTCATATGTGTGGAACCTGGTCTTTTTCGGTTCCAGCCTCTCCCTCGAATACATAGGGTAGGTAGGGCTGGGTGAGAAATGGTTCCCTCTTGCCAATAAACTTTCCCCGGCCTTCGATTAACCTTACTCATAAAGGGTCTTACGGTCGGGAGAACTACCTAACTAAAGAAAAATAGTGTTCTTTCTAAGAGTAGGCATGGAGAGCTTTTGTAACACCCCGAAAAATTTTGAATAACTTAAGTGTAAAGCCCGGTAAAATTTACAAAGAAAATAATGTTTCATGGTGCTAGACTAGGCTTATGTGTTTGAGGGTGTTCTGTACTGGTAATATAATTGCTTGTGAGGCCATAGTTAGTGTTGTTTTGTATTATGTTACGTCATTGGCATACGTATATGTTGTTAGGATGTGTTTCTGGGGCTCTCTGACAGGTGGATAGGCCTAGTTACAAAGGAAACTCTGGCGAAATTTTTGAAAATTTTGGGAGTTAGTCAAATTTGGGGTTGCTCGAATGTGGTATGAAACAAACTGAGTTGCATAAGATGTTAATAACAGGTTTTTAACCCTCATTCGAGGACGAATGATCCTAAGCGGGGGAGAATGTAACACCCCAGAAAATTTTGAAGAACTTAAGTGTAAAGCCCGGTAAAATTTGCAAAGAAAATAATGTTTCATGGTGCCGGACTAGGCTTATGTGTTTGAGGATTGTAGAAATTCTTCGCGGTCCATTGAGTAAATTGACGCAGAAGGAAATTAAATTCCAGTGGTTAGATGCTTGTGAAAAGAGTTTCCAGGAATTGAAAGAAAGATTGACTACGGCACCGGTGTTGACTCTACCAGAGGTAATAGATGGATTTGTGGTGTATTGTGATGCTTCAAGAATTGGGCTTGGGTGTGTATTAATGCAACATGGGAAGGTGATAGCCTATGCTTCTAGGCAACTAAAGAATCATGAAAAGAACTATCCAACACATGATTTAGAACTTGCGGCAGTGGTTTTTGCATTGAAAATTTGGCGTCATTATTTATATGGGGTCCATATGGATATATTCACGGACCATAAGAGTCTTCAATATATTTTCAAACAGAAGGAATTGAATCTGAGGCGGAGAAGATGGCTTGAATTACTCAAGGATTATGACATTGATATTTTATACCATCCGGGGAAGGCTAATGTTGTGGCGGATGCTCGTAGCCGGAAATCTATGGGTAGCTTAGCACACTTGGAGGCATATCAAAGGCCATTGGCCAAAGAAGTTCACCGATTGGCTAGTTTGGGGGTTCGTCTTACGAACTCTAGTGAAGGAGGGGTAATTGTGCAAAATAGGGCTGAATCATCGCTTGTTGTGGAAGTCAAAGAGAAGCAATACAACGATCCATTGTTGGTGCAGTTGAAAGAGGGGATTCCTAAACATAAGACCATGGCCTTTTCTCTTGGCATGGATGATGGTACACTAAGGTACCAAGGGCGACTCTGTGTTCCAAATGTGGATGGTCTCCGGGAAAGAATTATGACTGAAGCTCACACTTCTAGGTATTCCGTGCACCCAGGTTCTACGAAAATGTATCAGGGTCTTAAAGAAATCTATTGGGGGAATGATATGAAGAGGAATGTGGCAGAGTTTGTGGAAAGATGTCCAAATTGTCAGCAAGTGAAGGCCGAACACCAAAGGCCCGGTGGGTTGGCATAGAACATAGAAATTCCAATATGGAAATGGGAAATGATTAATATGGACTTTGTGGTAGGATTACCGCGCACTCCGCGCAAGTTTGACTCAATTTGGTTGATTGTGGATCGACTCACGAAGTCAGCACACTTTTTTTCGGTTAAGTCTACCGACACAGCGGAGCAGTATGCTCAGTTGTATATCAAAGAAATAGTCAGGTTGCATGGCACCCCAGTTTCCATCATTTCTGATCGGGGAGCACAATTCACTGCTAATTTTTGGAAAAATTTCAGCAAGGTTTGGGTACTCAGGTGAATCTTAGTACAGCCTTTCACCCACAGACGGACGGGAAGGCAGAGCGGACTATTCAAACGCTTGAGGATATGTTGCGTGCTTGTGTGCTAGACTTCAAAGGTAGCTGGGATGACTATTTACCACTCATAGAATTTGCATACAACAATAGCTATCATGCTAGCATTCAAATGGCACCGTTCGAGGCTTTATATGGTAGGAGATGTAGATCTCCCATTGGGTGGTTCGAAATTGGGGAAGCAGAGTTGATAGGGCCAGACCTCGTGCATCAGGCTATGGAAAAAGTTAAAATCATTAAGGAGCGATTGAAGACTGCTCAGAGTCGTCAGAAATCCTATTTGGATGTTCGTCGTAGGGATTTCGAGTTGAAAGAAGATGATTGGGTATTCTTAAAAGTTTTCCCCCCATGAAGGGTGTAATGCGATTTGGTAAGAAAGGAAAATTGAGTTCGAGGTGTGTCAGACCGTACAAAATCATTCAGAGGATCGGTGAGGTAGCATACAAACTTGAGCTACCACCTGAGATGTCATTAGTACACCCGGTGTTTCATATGTTTATGTTAAGGAAAGTAGTTGGAGACCCGACAGCCATTGTTCCTGTTGAGACTATTAAGGTAAATGAAGAATTGACTTATGAAGAGATTCCAGTTTCTATTATTGATCAGCAAGTCCGAAAGTTGAGAAACAAAGAAATTACATCTGTGAAAGTGCTATGGCAAAACCAACAGGTTGAAGAGGCTACTTGGGAGGCCGAAGAAGAAATGAAGAAAAAGTATCCTTATTTGTTTGAATGACCGTGTATTTATAAAGTTGTGATCTATGAAAAATTCTGAGTTGCTTTCTATAAATTACATATGATTTGTACATCTGATGTTAAGGGTGTTCTGTGCTGGTAATATAATTGCTTGTGAGGCCACAGTTAGTGTTGTTTTGTATTATCTTACGTCGTTGGCATACGTATATATTGTTAGGATATGTTTTTGGGTCTTCCTGACAGGTGGATAGACCTAGTTACAAAGGAAACTCTGGCAAAATTTTTGGAAATTTTGGGAGTTAGTCAAATTTGGGGATGCTCGAATGTGGTATGAAACAAAGTGAGTTGCATAAGATGTTAATAACAGGTTTTGAACCCTCATTCAAGGACGAATGATCCTAAGCGAGGGAGAATGTAACACCCCGGAAAATTTTGAATAACTTAAGTGTAAAGCCCGATAAAATTTGCAAAGAAACTAATATTTCATGGTGCCGGACTAGGCTTATGTGTTTGAGGATTGTAGAAATTCTTCGCAGCTCGCAAGATCGCCGCGGCTCGGAATTTTTGGGTTGAACAATGCATAGGGAAGTAAAAGAAATTTTTTGGTGGAATAGTGCATTTCTGCGATCCACTATGCGACCGCAGAATCACTCTGCGGACCGCATAATGGCCGCAGAGTGAGACAGTTAATTGGGTCAGTTGGAAGCAATTATGCGGTCGACTATGCGACCACATAAATGTTATGCGGTGCATTATGCGATCGCATAACAGTTATGCGGACCGCATAGTGACCGCATACACAGACAGCCTTTTTGATCATTTTATCAGCAATTATGCGACAGATATGCGGTTCGCATATCCATTATGCGGTCGCATATGCGACCGCAGAACTGTTCCGGAGCTCCATTTTTGGGTTTTTAAAACCCAACCCTATTTCGTTAAATACACTCTTTGGGCCATTTTTGAGCCATTATCTGATATTTTAGAGTGAGAGAGAGTACCCTAGAGTGAGAAGGTGTTCTTCAATAATTTTCTTCAATTCTTGCTCAAGTTTTGGAAGATTTAGAAGGGAAGCTCACTAGGTCTTCATCCTAGAGGTAAGATTCTACATCCTAAACCCTAATTTCGAAATCTTCTGAAAATGGGTAACTAGCAAGGTAAGTTTTGGGCATGAGAGTTGTTTATTTTACATGCATGTGTTATCAAAGGGTGTAGGAAGATTGTTGAGCTAAAAATGGTAAAGCTTGGGTTGTGGGATGATGGAATCCTTCATAAAAAGGACATTGAAACCTTATGCACATCTAGTGTTTGATAAAATGCTCAAGTGAGCTAGAACCATGATCATCTTCCAAATTTTGATTCAATTTTTTATATTTCTACAATAGATTGAAGATGCTAAGAATTTCGAAATGTTTTAGAGTTTAAGGAAGCTCAATTGAGGTATGTTGGCTAAACTCTACTCTTAGAATTGAATCCCATGATATTCATGTAAATTATGTAAGTCCCGAGTGATTTATTATGAAACTAGCTATTCCGAGTAAGATTGAGTTGAAAGATATATGTTCAACAAGCATCCCAAATGCTTTATTCATGTTATGTTACCAATTGAGGATGTGTTAAAATATGGGTTGTGCATTAATAATGTTTCGACTTTAAGTCAAGTTCAAATGAAGGCTATTATGCCAAATTTTGTGAAATATCTCTATGTGCTTTAGACTCTAAATTGCTCACATGTTGTACTACACACCTTGATTTGAATTGTATTTGTTGTTGATGATGATGATGATAATTGAAATTGATAAGGTGAGCATGAAATACTGAATATGGCCAACGTGCCAAGAATGATCTTATAATTATGGCCATTAGTGCCAATGAGATGAAAAGATGTGAAAGTAATACGAAATGCGATGATTGATATAAAAAGGTTGATGTCTCAAATAAGACAGCCTAGCCGGTCGGGTCGTGATTGGACACCATGCCGCACACATAGTGGTGATTGTGCTGGAAATTTATAATTTGAAATTTTGATTGTGGTCGATGTCCCTAATGGATAGCCTAGCCGATCGGGTCGTGATCGGACTCCGTGTTAAAGACGGTAGTATTTATATTGAGAGAAATTGTGGTTGATGTCTCTAATGAGATGGCCTATCCGATCGGGTCGTGATCGGACTCCGTGCTAAGAGTACTGTGGTACTGGTTTTGTGAATAATGGTATTGTGGACAATGGTATATCAATACTAAAAATCTCCCAATGTGAGATATGAGAATTAATTTGAACATTGTCTTGATCCTAAATTAAGGGTTTCATTGATATTATGATAATCTTGTTTGTATTATTTGTTATTCTATTGAGGGACTGTTTAGTTATACATACTAGTGCTATTCGATGGTACTAACGTCCCTTTTGCCGGGGGCGTTGCATCTTTAAATGGATGCAGGTGGTTCCACAGCAGGAGATATTGATCAGTGATAGCAGTACACATTCTTCCCAGCTGACTCGGTGAGCCCCACTTCATTCTGGGGTCATGTATCATTTGTACTTTATGTATTCGGTTTGAGGTATAGATGGGGCTTTGTTGCCGGCATTATCATTGTACTCTTCTTTATCTATAGAGGCTCCATAGACATAGTGTGGGTTGTGTATTGGTGCTGGGAAAGACAAACTACGTTATGTTATGGTTGTATTACTTGTTCTAGTTAAGACGACTAAAAATAATGGAACTATTGGTAATGAATTGGTATTGTGAACATGAACACCTTTTTGTCTAATTAATGAAAATATGTATTATCTTCATTCGTGGATGAGTTTGGGTAGAAAGAAATCTAACAGTCTTGCCCGGTCGGGATCACTCGGTTAAGCGCCGGTCGCGCTCCTCAGTTTTTGGGCATGACAGCTTTTTGCGGGGAAGCTTGCAAGTACAGTTTGGGGGGAAGCGGGCATCGACCCTACCTTATGAGTATTCGGACTATATCAGTTCCGATGAACAGTCACTCACTTTTGACAGTTATACGATTCCAGAAGATGATCCAGAATTAGGTCAATCAAGTTTATTAGAAGTCGACAATAGAGTGGTTGTACCAGCAAAATGTTATATACGTTTTATTGTAACATCTGTTGATGTACCTCATAGTTGGGTTGTACCTTCCTTAGGTGTCAAATGTGATTCTGTACCTGGTCGTTTAAATCAGACCTCTATTTCAGTACAATGAGAAGGAGTTTACTATGGTCAGTGCAGTGAGATTTGTGAAACTAATCATGCCTTTATGCCTATCGTCGTAGAAGCTGTTCCTAGGAAAGATTATGGATCTCGGGTATCCAATCAATTAATCCCACAAACCGGGGAAGCTTAAGCAGAAATGAAAGAGGAGGGTGAGGGAAGCCACTAAATTGAGGGCTTCGCTCGCTTGCTCTAATGCTCGTTTAGTAGACAGAGAGTGGAGTGCATAAGGCCCTTTAGAGATAGGGGTGAGTACTACACGAGCTCGTAAGTAAAGTATGGAATGAGCCTTGTCTACGAAGCATAGCGACCTCATCTTGCTTGCTTCTGGCGAAGCTTCTAGCTCTAAATAATTGGAATTCTGGTATGGCAAGAATACTGTCGACCATTACGAGCGATAGCGAAGCAAAAGCCGTATAAAGGCGAGCAGCCCTTATAGTAATAGCAAACGGCCTACTTATAGCCTATCAACAGGTCAGTCAATATCAGTAGGGGTCCTCTTACCTAAAAAAGGAGTCAGCCCAACATAGACAATGATAGGCAGACCAAAGATTTACGTAGTCATTGCGTCCTTGCTTTGTGCACCGGCATAGCAGAATTCGAATCCGCTAGCTCATATGAGTGGCTCTTGGCTTCGTAAACATATCTATGGTGTTGCTTTTTCACTACCAATGAGTAGGCAGCTTTGGATGCTTATGGAGATATGGCTTTGGTAAAGATCTTCTTAGCATGTGCTTTCTCGGGTGCTACTTAGAATAGAGATAGTCAAAATCTAACTTGAGAATGTTATAGCGCTGTGAAATAAGGACATTCTGATCGACCCGATTGGCTCTCATTCTGGTTTGGCGGAAAGGTGAAAAGAACTAAATCTTTATTCCCGGTTGGTGTACGGTGGAGGTTGGTTGAAGATGATGTTACGCGGCATTCAAAACCAGTCTTGAAGTGAATGAAATAGAAAGAAGAAGAATATGATTAGAAATTATCAATTTGTTTCGGTAATCATTAGGGCTTTTGGGCCTGTTCTAGCTCTTTCCTGCCTACGTTTTCTTTTGATAGGCTTTGATAGAAAGATCGTGCCAGAATGGATCCTTCTTTTACTCTTTTGTTTAATCTTAGTTGCTATATCTTATAAAAGAAGACTAAGAACAAGAAGAAAAAGGAGTGTGATTCTTTTCTTTTTATACTTTTTCCTCATTTTTCTTTTTGTTTCCCTTCTTCGCTTATTCATCATGGACTCTCTTTTTTCTTTCCTGGGGCTGACAACTTCTTTGATTTGTTATGTTTCATCTGTGGAAAATGAAAGTGGCAATTCCGCGGCAGAATCGGGCGGTCTTCCCCGCCTAGAATCCGAGTCAAGTTCGGAATCGCTAAACACTTTTAGGAATGTTATAGCGGCGGAGAATGAGGCTGAAATCTATCAAGATTCTTGGAGAACCAAGATTACTATAATCTCCCACCCCAGAACAATCCCGGGGACTATGAGCAACTTGTTCGCGAAAACTTCAATTCTGCGATCAATGTTAACTACTTTCGAACTATTTATGATATGGAGTACTTTGACCTTCAAGTATTAGAAAACAAAGGCCTTTTACATGATAAACTCCTAAATTTGCTACTTGAAGAGCAAAATCTTTCTCAAATTCTAGAGAGATTTCCTTATTTGAACATTAGGAAAGAAGCTCATCACTTTCTGGAGTACAAACTAAGACCTGTTGGCGATCCACGACATGCCTTTCAATGCAATATTCTTGATGGGAGTCTAAACTTTTTTATTTCAGATTTAAATTTGAGAGGTAGACGTTCAAGCCTATACCAGGATTTTCTAAGCTATTTCATTGACAACTAATGAAATTCGGATCCTGCTCCTCAATAATTTTTGGCCCCATATTCTGGGTGTGCCATGGGGGAATATTTCTGCGATAATGGAATGCACGCATTAATAATCTATGATGATCTTAGTAAACAAGCGGTAGCATATCGACAAATATCATTACTGTTACGCCGACCACCAGGTCGTGAGGCTTTCCCAGGGAATATTTTCTATTTGCATTTCCGTCTCTTAGAAAGAGCGGCTAAACGATCGGACCAGACAGGCGCAGGTAGCTTGACCGCCTTACCCGTCATTGAAACACAAGCTAGAGATGTATCGGCCTATATTCCCACCAATGTACACATTTTTTCTTTCCATACTGCCCCATCCTTGTAGCTAGATCAAGAAAGAACCTTTGGATCGAGATCCACAACTATGGATTACAATTATTTTATTTTATTTTGCTTTCATCAAATATGATTCCTATTACTGATGGACAAATCTATTTGGAAACAAAGCTCTTTTATCACGGAATTAGACCTGCGATTAACGTCAGCTTATCTGTCAGTCGCGTCGGGTCTGCCGCTCAATTGAAAACTATGAAACAAGTTTGCGGTAGTTCAAAACTAGAATTGGCACAATATCGCGAAGTGGCCGCCCTTGCATAATTTGGCTCAAACCTTGATGCTGCGACTCAGGCATTACTCAATAGAGGTGCAAGGCTGACAGAAGTACCAAAACAACCATAATATGCACCACTGCCAATTGAAAAACAAATTCTAGTTATTTATACAGCTGTTAATGGATTCTGTGATCGAATGCCACTAGACAGAATTTCTCAATATGAGAGAGCCATTCCAAATAGTGTCAAACTAGAATTACTACAATCCTTTTTAGAAAAAGGTGGCTTAACTAACGAAAGAAAGATGGAACTAGATACATTCTTAAAAGAAATTGCTTTAGCTTTTATTTAATACAATACAAGGAAAGGAAAAAGGTCTCTTAGGGGTACCACAAATAATGGACTTACTAGTTCTTTTTCTATCTATGAAGTAGGACGAGTGTCCTACCTAATTCAATGCTAGGTAACCAAGTTAGTATCCTAGCGGAGCTCTTGAAGGGGGGAACATCCTAATGGATGAGTATGAGCACGTTATACATCTCATATTAGACCCCCAGAAAAAAAAAACAAAAGAAAAAGCAAAAATAGCTAAAAACAGCCTGCTTCCTTTATCATATATATGAGATGGGCGGGCCTTTTTAAGCAAAAGGTGATCCACTATCGGTTGTAGTCTTCTTGACATATCAAGTCAAGAGGGCGAGGCTCCTAGCAATGGGGGGAAAGGGGAGTGGGTAAGCGGGCTCCTTTCACTTGACTGGTTAGTTAGGAGTGATCTTTTTTCGCACATCTCCACTCTTTTTCTCTTTCAAACTAGGAGGATTGGCATTTGGCCAAGATGTGATCTATCTCTTTCCTTGGTTGTAGTGGAACTTTGGTTTTATTTAGCGAGGAACCGTTTCACTCGGCGTCGAATGATCAAAGCTAAAAGCTTTAGGCATCTTTTGAGCATGTTCAGCTTCCAAAATTCCTGGAGTCCTACGCTACGGCATTATCACAGAAAGAAAACATGGCTAGTAGATAACTATTTTGTTATTGTAGAAAGCGATCAGTTCTTTTGATCTTGTTCGGGCTTGGAAAAGCTTCCTTTTTCAATTCCAGAAGTTACGGAGCCTATGTAGAAGAAGCTGTAGAAGAGCACCACCACGGTTCAGGTCCCGACACATGGGGGATTAATTAAGCTGCAAGGATCGTGAATCAAGGGAAGGGAAGAATGAGACCATAATTTGGAAGTCGCCCCCGACCGAGACCTAGATGGCAACCTAACCGAGTACGTCATAATTGAGAAAGGGAAGACCCACCCCCCCAGAGCCAGAACACAGGCGCCGACCTCTCCGCCACCAGCACAAGTGAATAAGAAAAGATCACGTCGCCAAAGGTGGCGGTATCACCGTCTACAGGTCGAGTCATGAGATCTAAAGTGCAAATACTCGACGCCGTGAATCAAGAAATTCGGGTGATATACATACGAAGGCGTTGGTCCATCGGTGCCTTAGGGGAAATCATCTGCGCCAGTGTAAAAAAAGAAATTCAACATTTTTACAGTAGCGAGGAGAAGGAAAGGAAAAGTATGGATTAGTTGAAAGAGCTACTTCTTCGAGCTGAGTGGGGTCGCGCCCCTTCCTTCTTCTAATAAGAGAGAGCGAAAGACGCTAGGCACACTCTTATTTAAACCTTTCCAATCTCTCTTAGCTCCCGACCCAATGGAAATTCTAGTTCTTATTCACTGGAAATGCTTCCTTTACTTCCGCAGGTAATGGAAATGCTGAAGTTTGAGCTTGTGTTTTCCTGTCTTCTCTGCCTTGCCCACTCCACCTTATTTGCTGGAGGGAGGATACGATTGTCGAAGCTGAAGTCCCATTCAATTCATATAATTTCGCCGACTACCCTCTTACTCGCACGCCTACCAACTAGAATGAGGACAGTCAGACTAACCCCAAAAAAGAACTCTCACTCGAGAAAGCGGCCCCCTTTCTGCCTTTCTTGCTTGATTCGTCTTTCATCTCAGTGTCTTATCCGGATTGAATGTATACTATCCCCCTATCGGACTAAGGGTTTTGATCGAATATTCCTCTCTCTACCTGAATTCAATCAGTAAGAAAAGAAATATTACATAAAGAGTGAAATTCCATAAAACATGTTCCACAGGGCACCTGTTCAATAAATCAGGACAAAGCGATTGATCCAGTTGAGAGCGTAGCGTAGGAGACAGGTAAGATGACCGTCAACGGACAAAAGCCTCTCATTATTATTATTTCACTTTTATGCTTCAATCAGGCCTATATTCGCATTTGAATGATACCAATCGAGATGGCTTTTTCAGGGACTGGCCTCTTCCCTGAGGCAATCCCTGGGATTCAAAAGAGAGAGAAGGAACTTTCTGTGTCCTATGCCGTCATCACTAACCATTCCCCTTCTCTTTGCATTTCTTGATCGGTCGCTTCCTTTCGCTTTCATGCGGAAGGTTCCCCCTACCGGCCTGAAAGAAAGAATGGTTTTTAGATAGAGCGTTGGCTATGGCGCCATTTGCGAAGGAATGGGTTTATGCGCTTTCTTTACTACTATGCTATTTCTCCCGTCTCGGACGTGATTCGTATTTGATGCTCTTATCGGATTGGGTGCTTGATTCCTTAGCTGAGCTAATGATTTAGATGCGGAATCTGAGCTAATGGCTCACTTCACTACCTTAAGCGGAGCTAACTACAGGCCAAAATATACTGCAATCACCCAGACCTTTCTAATACTGAAAACCTGTATACGAAATTTCTTCAGTTGCTTACTCGGCCTAAGCAAGCCTGACCGAACACCCGAAAGAAGTTCTTTCTCCATCGAACGGGAATGGACGAAGAACGAGGAGGCATTCTTCATAGAGAAGAGCCCTGAGAAATTTCACGATAACTGAAGAGGGAATGCGGCATTACTACTTTTATAAGACTATAGACTTGGAAGGCATTCCCAGTTCGCCATAACACAGTCTTAGGGTCACTACGAGCTGGACTCGTCGTGAAACTCACTTATTCTTAGAGAAATGATGTGTGCTAGCCTTCCCTACCATCGGCCTATCCGCTTCCAGAGCTTATTCTTTATCAACTAAAAATAGTACAAAGGAAAAGACAAGGCTGCTCCCAGATCGACAGGGGGAGAAGAAGAAAGTCTCTTCCCAGCTAAGTCCTATGCTGAGTAGGAAGACTGGCCTCTCTCCTTAGTGGTCTACGATCCCCAATGCCTTACTACTAGCCCTTGGGCTTGCCTTACGCTTTCATTCAAGCTAACTAGACAGGTAGGCAATCCCATCCCCAACGCAGATTCAAGTAAGCCAAGCATGCCTATTCTCTATTACACGCATCGGGGCCATTTCCCTAGAGGAGGTTTTTTTCTGTTAGGTTAGCGCTTGCAGGTTCAATCTCTCTTACTAGTATAGAGAAAAGAAGTCTACCTTTCTCTATACTAGAGCATACGGGGAATCAAATCTAAAAACCAATATATGAACAAGAGAGCAGACGGGGTAATAAAAAGTAAATCAATCGAATAGCTAGTCCTTCCTTTCTTTCTCCTTCCCCATTTCAGGTTTTAGAAGAGTTAGTTTCGCGCAGGGCACCTTTACTAATTTTCCCCTTTCTTTTATGGCTTGCTGGCTGGATTAGCTAGCTTCAAGGCGCTTATTTGAAACAAAGTACAGAGAGAATTTAAGGTTATCACACTTTATTGTGACGATTTATAGACAACCGGGGTATCAGCGTACTTCACGGCTAACTGAAGCCAGTGCAGATAATTCCTTTTCCGAATGAAAGGCGATAGGGGGCGTACCCTAAGGAAGCAAGAAGGGAGGATTTTCTTTACTTTACCGCTAGAACCTTCCTTTCACGAGTGAACCCGGGCACGAGCCTACCTTGGTTGAACCAAAAAAGGGGTACCGGCGTACCTACCATTACCATATAGGGAATGAACTGAGTTAGAGGCATATGCTTCCTTTACCGATAGCCGGTACCGAACTATCCGAAAGCCCTCTAAAAGGCTCAAGAAGAAGGATTGGATGATCTGCGGAATGAGAAACTGCAACAATTGCCTGACCAAAGTCTTACCCTTTCTTTCCCTTTCGACTGGCATTATCACACCGCCATCACCAGATTCAATAGCTGCTCCTAGCCCGATTCCAAGACCTGACCAGGTTTGAAAGTTCAAGCAGCCTTGATCAACTATAGGAAAGTACCAGTTTTCCACAGTGACAAGGACTTCGCGCGAAAGCATTGATTTCCGGTCTCATGGTGGCAAAGAAAAAGAAAGAGGAAGCGCTCTTGTTCTTGTTGCGCGGACCCCACAATAAAGAAAGATGGAAGACAAGAAGCTCAGTAGCAAGGCCGTCTCATAGTCACCACTTGTCTGTCGTTTCAAGCTTCCAAAACAAGCAGAAAAACACGTTGTCGGTTCAGCAGCTCGAAGTTCATCTCAATAAAATGTCAGGTCAATCACATGACTCATCCTGTTAGTCGAGCATAGCTAACGCTACCATGACGCTACGCTGCGCCTGCACTGACGTGACTTGCAAACAACGCTGACGCTATATAGCCATATAGGCAAGGCTCGGGACCACCTCCCTTCGCTTCAGAGTCTTAGGCGCAGCTCTTCTAGTCAGAGAAGAGTCCAGTTGCGAACCTGTGCACTCCTATCCTATTGTTGCTTCTATCACGATAGGGAATCGTGTGATTCTTTCTATCCCCGTACTTTCTCGCTCTTATGGAGTTGTATTCCCTAGGTTATGCAGTTATCTTCCCTGGCCTGACAGTAGTCAAGGGAAAATCACTTGAGCTTTTTCGCCTTTGCTCCTTCTTTCCGGAGCGCACTAACGGAAAACCTGAGATAATTCTTAGCTGCTGTGGAAGTTAGCGTCTTAAAGAAAGTAAGTGCTTGCTGCTCCTGCTCTTATAGTTAGATAAGGCACTAAAAGCATACCTTATCTCAGGGGCATGAGTACACTGCTTTCACACTCGAACTCTCCTACTGTGTGCTGTGTGTGCTTTCAAGCAATAAGACTGCTTGCTAAACGAACCACTGCTGACGAAGTGCCCCATACCCGCACTAAGGGGTAACCTGAGATAAGGTATGGAAGCAGTCTGATTATTTCCACTTGAGTCGACTTAAGTCTTTCTCTCCTCGTACAGTCTTGGCTCTAGTAAAGAGAAAGAATCTCTCCCTACCCTACTGCGGGAAAAAGCACTTTCTATCCCCCCGTGCTACAAAACAAACAAACTTATCTAAGCACTAAAAGCAACAATAAGGAATGGAATGGGAGAAGCTATAGTGCAGATCACTTTTCACTTTCTCGTCAGTCCAGACCTTGTCCTTGGTTCTATCAGCTATGGAGTCTTCCTCTGGTTCTTCCCGTCTCTAGTACAGATCAAATCACAGGATCTCTGTATGTATGCGCTGAGGAGCTATATCTCCCGGACGAAAGACTTCTAAACTCTGATTTCCGGAATGGCAGCAATCGACTTATTTCTGTCTTACAGCTTTCTTGTAGTACTGCTCTCTTTTCAAGCGAATCTCTATTTCAACTGCATTCCCTATTGCAAAGAAATCAACCTCGGTTCTTTCTGTTGATAGGTTAGTTTGATGTAAGGTGTGAGCCTCTTCAGTTGCAGTGAAAGTTCCCGACTCTCTAGTGCTATCCCCCCTTTTTCAGCCTGACATTACAAAGGTAGACTTCATCCACCGGACGCCCTGGCTTTCTTTTTAGTTTTCCAATCTTCTGTCCTTCATTCTTGCAGATGCAAATCATAGATGACCTAGTGGCATTTATGCCAGACCAGAGCATTCTTCTCAAGAAAAGAAAGTGGAGAGGGTGACTGAATTTCACTCTTTATCATTCCTTACTACTCCTTAATTCCCATCAAGTGTTGTCTTATTTTCCAAGCCACTACTCAATCCTCCTTTTCTGATTGATTGAAAGTAGCAAGGAAAGACAAGCAAAAACTTTGTTGGCTCAAGAAGCAACTGAGGAGAGAGAAAGAGTAGTAAAGGAAATACAAGTAGCAGTCTCAGGTCAAAGGAATCAAGGAAGAATTTCTTCTGATATTGCGGTTACTCTTTCAGAATCTCATCCTGAGACCTAAGTATGCCATTCTCTTCGTCAAGAAAGATCGAGCAGCATAGAAGCCTTGACTTCAAGCTTAGGTCTTTTTTTTTTTAAAAAGGGAACTAAGGCAACTTTTAGGTGCAGGGAAAGAAAAAGGCTAGCGAACCTCTTTCCAGGCGGTACAATACAAAGGGTGAAGCTTGTGTAGGTTACTTTGAGTGACCTGAATGGCGGGTGTTCGGGTGTTAACGAGTTCGTAAAGAAGGTCAAGGATGAACAGTAGACAAAGACAAAGGAAAGAGGAGATGGAACTGACCTCGCTGCTGACCTGGGAGCAGGCTTGCTAACCTTCGGCCATAGTGACTAGTGACGAGAGAAGTTGCTTAGGGACCTACGGAGCTAGTGACCAAGGTGGAGTCAATTCATATTAAAACCAGAAGAGGGAATTCAATGTCAATCGACATCTCCTTGGCACACATGACGGTTATCACCTCTACCACATCCTCCTTAACGTCCCTTGTTATCTCGTGCGGAATTCTTCCTCTGTTGAGGCTTCTGCTGGTCATCTTTACCAGCTCTATCTCCTCTACCAAATCTCTTGAGAATTTGTCCTCCCCTTTTGCTCATAATTAAGCTCTTCTCCACGGCGTATTTTGACTCTTACCTTCGCTTCTTTCATTCGCTTTCTTGTTTTTGGCTCAAGTAGTAGGTCCTTCGACCCTCAAAGCAATACGGTATGCTCCTTCTATGTTGTCTAGAAAAGACAAATGCAATTCAAAAAGTCAGCTCAAATATTGCCTTTTGTCTTCCTCATTCACTCTACATCGTAGAGACAATAGGTTAAACTCCTTCATGTACTTTCTCATAGAAATTTTTTAAAACCTTGTTTCAGATTCTTAAACTTATTTATGAATTCCGCTTCGACATCACCTCGTAGAAATTAATCCTTAAACTTCAGAACTTCTTGTTCTTCGTAGTGCTTCTCCTCCAGCTCCCTCTTCTGTCGTACATGTGCTCACTATAAACCTGCCTTTTTGTTTTCTTCAACTTCGTGATAATGAAATGTACCCGCTCCGGGTCCGAAATCTCTTTTAGTTCGAAATACTGGTCCATCGCGATTAACCAGTCTAAGACCACATCATGGAGGCTTCCATAAAAAAAAGTTAGTAACTTCTACGCTAGTCTTCACAATTACTCCACTTCCCTAATTATATGTGCTTCTCCTCCTCCTTCCCTTCCTTGCTTTGAGGAGGTTATATAATAGTAACAGAAGGAGACAGATATAGAATAGAAGTCCGCCCCAGTCACTAAACCTAGCTCACCAAGCATTAGGAGTGCTCCGCTGTGGGCTTGGCTTGTAGCGACTGAATCTTATTTCCGATAGAGCACCATTGATTGGTCTATTGGCAAAGGAAACCCAGGAATTCAAGATTTTGTTCTATCCTCCGGACATTTATTATGCTATCACTACTGCTTGTCAATTTGAATTGCATCAAAGCTCTCATTCAAACTTCATATACGAGAATTCTAAACAAGAACTCGAGACTTAAAATGAATCCAAGTGGAGGTTCTTTCTCAGAGCGTAAGGAATAGCACGCAAAAGACAACTTGGAAAGACAAAGACAGGATTTCAACATAAAAAGCGGTGGATGAGCGGTAATGGCTGGGAAAGGGGGCAAGTACATCCTTTTGTTCTTAGTTCATGGGAATTGCTTCCATCACTAACCAGTTCAGCTCGGCTAGTGGGCTTTTATGTTCGAACCTC
This sequence comes from Nicotiana tabacum, assembly GCF_000715075.1. Taxonomy (NCBI): domain Eukaryota; kingdom Viridiplantae; phylum Streptophyta; class Magnoliopsida; order Solanales; family Solanaceae; genus Nicotiana; species Nicotiana tabacum. The sequence goes on along the minus strand of NC_134081.1, from coordinate 87,125,901 downwards.
GAATCTGGACCTGTTCGACAAGACCAGATCCATCAACAAACCTAGGTCCAATATTTGCATGTACGAGCTAGCCATCAACAGACGGACATCCTTTTACTGCAGTGACCCTGTCTTCCATCTGCTTCTTCCTCCTAATGGTTTGGTCCCCCTCTCCCTTGTCAAAGCTTAGTTATCCGTGAATGAGAACTCGTTTTGCTTGTTGGCTGGCTTATGATGGTTTCCTGTCCCAATTCAACATATTCCTTTTTTTGCTCCTGCTTGGTAGCAGGCTTGTGTGCGAGCTTGGTCCGGTTTCGATTCCTAAAGCCCACGGAGAAGGGTGTGGAGCCTCGCTTTCCATGCTGCTCCCCCTGCCAGTGTGTTGGCGTCGATGAAGGTTTAAAGCCTCTTTCCTTCAACACCGAAAAGCTAGTAATTTTATGTGTCTTCTTGAGCGAGTGAAGTGCTTCACGGATGTGGAGCACGAACGCATAAAACTTTTTGCTTTTCCTTTCCCTCCCTCGCTTACAGTTACTTCCAATTCCAACCAATTTCTAGTTAATGCACCCATAAGAACCCGACAATCCCCCGTATGGAGCCACCGTCGTTTCGTCTGGCATGTACTCTCTAGTCACCACTCCTCCGAGTACGACAAAGTGAAAGGAGACAAGACTCACCTCCCCCTACTTTGTCAATCACAGCCGTCTCGTCTATTCTATTCTCGAAAGCGTGTAGACAGAAGGCCCTTTTTTCGGACTGTCTTGTTTTCAGGCCTCCACGGCCGTCCGGGGTTCTCCATTCTCAGAAAGCTTCAACTTTCCCACGTGTGCGCAAGCTTGCGAATAGTTTCTGCGATCACTCTACGTAATTTTATAAACCGGTTTATGCTTGTAGCTACCCCCGGGGGGAATACGTGTAATAGCCCCGCGGGGAACCCCCGCCCGGAGGCGGGAATCTCTTTGAATTTGTCTCTGCGATTGGTCTTTCCTGCAGCT